>NW_027552732.1:121185-220653 GCF_045843805.1 Urocitellus parryii | reverse complement strand
TTCAGTATACGCTTATCAGAGATAATGTTCAGCTTTTGTTTGGAGGAATTGGCTCATTTCCCTTAGCATGATATTCTCTATTTCCACCATTTATCTGCAAATGCCATAATTTCATTCTTCTTTATGGCTGAATAATTTTCCATTTGTGTATATGTATCAATTATCTTTATCCATTCATTGGTTGAAGGGCATCTAAGTTGGTTTCATTGTTTAGCTATTGTGAATTGAGCTGCAATAAACACTGATGTGGCTGCATCACTGTGGTATGCTGATTTTAAGTCCTTAAGGTATAAAATGAGGAATGGGATAGCTGGGTCAAATGGTGTTTCAATTCTGAGTTTTCTGAGGAATCTCCATACTGCTTCCATAGTGGTTGTCCCAATTTGCAGTTCCACCAGCAATGTATGAGTGTGTCCTTTCCCCCACATCTCTGCCAACACTTATTATTGCTTGTATTCTTGATAATTGCCATCTGATTTAGATGAAATCTTATAGTAGTTTTGATTTACATTTCTTTTTCATTTGTTTGTTAATGGATTATATTTCTTCTTCTGTGAAGTGTCTTTTCAGTTCCTTAGCCAATTTATTGATTGGATTATTTGTTTTTAGGGTGTTAAAATTTTTTGAGTTCTTTATATATGTCCTGGAGATTAGTGCTCTATCTGAGGTACATGTGGTAAAGACTTTCTTCAATTCTGTAGGCTCTCTCATTACATTTTGATTGTTTCCTTTACTGAGAAGAAGTGTTTTAGTTGAATCCATGCCATTTATTGATTCTTGATTTTACTGCTTGCACTTTGGGAGTCTTCTTAAGGAAGTCAGATCCTAAGCCACCATCATGAAAATTTGGGCCTACTTTTCTTCTATTAGGTGCAAGGTATCTATTCTAGTGTGTAAGTCTTTGATCCGCTTTGAGTTGATTTTTGTGCAGGGTGAAAGATAGAGGCTTAATTTCATTTAGCTATGTATGGATTTCCAGTTTTCCCAGCACCATTTATTGAAGAGTCTATCTTTTCTCCAATGTATGTTTTTGTCTAGTATGAAATACCATATTTATGTGGTTTTTGTCTCTGTGTCTTCTATTTTGTACCATTGGTCTACATGTCTATTTTTGTACCAATACCATGCCATTTTTGTGACTGTTGCTCTGTAGTATAGTTTAAGGTCTGATATTGTGATGCCTTCTGCTTCACTCTTCTTGCTAAGGATTGCTTTGGCTATTCTGGGTCTCTTATGTTTCCAAATGAATTTTATGATTGCTTTTTCTAGTCCTATGAAGAATGCCATTGGATTTTAATATGAATTGCATTGAATCTGTATAACAGTTTTGGTAGTTTGGCCATTTGGACTATATCAATTCTGCCTATCCAAAATCATGGGAGATCTTTTCAACTTCTGAGGTTTTCTTCAATTTCTTTCTTTAGTATTCTGTAGTTTTCTTTACACAGGTCCTTCACCTCTTTTGTTAGGTCGATTCCCATGTACTTTATTTATTTATTTGTTTATTTATTGAGGCTATTGTGAGTGGAGTGTTTTTACTAATTTCTCTTGCAGTGTGTTCATAACTTAGTATGGAAATGCACTTGATTTATGGGTATTGATTTTTATATCCTGCTATTTTTCTGAATTCATTTATTAGGTATAAAAGTTTATCTGGTGGAATTTTTGGATCTTCTAAATATAGAATTATGTCATTGGCAAGTACTGATAGTTTGTGTTCTCCTTTTCCTATGAATACTTCTTTAATTTCTTTTGTCTGTCTGATTACTCTAGCTAGAGTTTCAAGGGCTATGTTGAATAGAAGGGATGAACGAAGGCATCTCTGGCTTGTTCCACTTTTTGGAGGAAATGCTTTCAATTTTTCTCCATTTAGAATGATGTTGGCCTTGGGCTTACCATAGATAGCTTTTACAATGTTGTTTTTCTAGTGTTTTGAGAATGATCTTCATGTTGCTGTATTTTGCCAAATGCTTTCTTTGTACCTATTGTGACAATCATATGATTATGCTTCCCCACAGTCAGAACCCTTACAAGAAGGGCTCTTGAAAGGCTGGGGTTGTGGCTCAGAGGTAGAGCGCTTGCCCTGGCATGCGCGAGGCCCTGGGCTCGATCCTCAACACCACATAAAAATAAATAAACAAATAAAGATACTGTGTACAACTAAAAAAGGGGGGGGGGCTCTTGATTTATAACAACAAGCTTCAATATCTGGCCACACAGTGACCAAGCAACAGCAGCAGTCACCCTCACTAAGTCAGAGTCCACAAAGGTACTGAGCTGCAAATCTCAATATCAGTTTAACAGGTAACTTAAAGAACATGTGCCCTCCATGGTTACCTAGTCCTGGATCTTCTCCAGTTCAAAGTCAGACCTTTCCCTTACTCAAGATTGAGCCTTGCTCCTCTCTCTGACCACCACGCCTTGCCCAGGACAGTTTAACGACACCATGCTGTGCTCCTGGAGGGATGGCAAAGATGACAGAGGCTGCCTTTTGTCCACATGTGACTCTCCAGCCTGCTCCCTGCAGAAGTCAAATAGATGATGTCCTAACTCAAGCAAGGTTCTACCCAGCAACCTCCCACTTCCTGGAGGTTGAGCATGGCATCTTGAGAAAGATGCTCATACACCAAGTATGTGGAAGTCCAGCTTCATGGGCACCCCTAAGTAGGACACAGATCTGCAGCAAGTCCAGGCTGTTCCAGCAAGCAGTCCACCCATCCCAATTTGACAGACTCTGGGCTGGAGATGTCTATGGTAGGAAAACATGCTGTATGTGTGGCTCATGTCACCTTCAACAGCATAGGCCCTTAGGGTTTAGGCACATAGACAAGCTGTTGGCACAAAGAAAAGACATCATTTTAGAAGCTGCTCGGGCAGTCTACTGGGCTGTGGTAGAGAGGTCACCCCCAACTTCAGCATCAGCCTAGTAGCCATGTCCATGATGGGCTGCAGCTTTGTAACATTCAGGTTCACAAGAGGGATGAACCTGCTGGCATTCTCTTGTAAGCTGCAAGTGGTCCACTGGCAGCTGGGCATAAGATGGAACAAGACACATGTAGGCTGCTTGAGGGCACAGATAGCCAAGGTGCCCTCTGCCACTCCATTAGCTCATCTTCCAGTCACCCCTATGGCCACTCAGGGAACAGGAATAACCTTTTATTTCCCACTGGTAGAAGAGAATGAAAGATGACCTTGGCTCCTGGATAATGTAGTAGATTGGGTATGGCCTCATGTGTGTGTTCGTGTGTGTGTGTGTGTGTGTGTGTGTGTGTGTGTGTGTGTTGTACCAGAAGCATTTGAATGTGGCTTAATTTGGAAATGGGTCTTTGTAGAGACAATGAAGTTAAGGATCTCAAGATGAGCTCATCTTGGATGCCCTGGTAGGGCTATGTCCCAAGTGCCAGGCTCTGCAGGCTGAGCATATCCTGTAGCTGTGTAGCTTCCAGGTGAGGAGGCCAAGCCCTCCATGTGCACACTTGGTTCATAAGCAGAGGCAACTCTCTGATCATTGAGCTTACTGCCAGTGCAAGTTGTTATTCTTCATTCATTAATGAAAATTGCAGGCTTATATTCATTTCATAGGGATGCTGTAAAAACATTACACAAACCAGATGTTTTGAGCACCAGAAATGCATTGTCTCAAGTTCTTGGAGTTCAGAGATCAGGTTGTTGGTGGGACCTGCTCCTCTGAGGATCATGACAAATTTCCTCCTGTCTCCAATGGTATGCTGGCCATCTTTGGAGCCTCTGGGCAGTGGAAGAATCACCCCAAGCATGACCTCAGTGCAATGTGCTCTCCATGCTGCACAAACTCCGTTTTCTAATGAGGTTACTGGCATATTGGATCAGGACTGCCCTATTGCACTTTGACTTTGTCTTAATGAATTGCACCAGCAAGAGCCTATTTCCAGATGGAATCAATAAGCCGCATTCTAAGAGGGGCTAATACTTAAACATGCAGGTTTGGGGGAGGGGAAAATTCCACCCTAAATGGGGCACAGGAGCAGAAAAGTGCCAGCACAATTTCCCACTGATTGTGAGCAGTGTTTGCAGGTGGCCCCACTTTGTGTTGTAGACATTCAAGAAATGCTTAGACTCCTGCCTTTCAGCTTATCACCACTGAAAGCCAGTCTGGAGGATCTGGGACCTGGATAAAATCACGTGCACAGCACGCTGTGTGCACATTGTGTGCTCAAAGGGATAAATGTGATTGACATGTTGTAATCATTTCTACTTTATTGCTGTTTGTTCTGGCCAACAGTGTCACCTAAATTGTCTACTCTTTAAATAATATTTCATTATGCAAAGTCAGAGATCCAGATGGATCTTTCTCTGGGCCCTTGTGGCTTTTCCTCATCTTCCTTTTGGGTCAGCTCTCCTGTCCATCTGCCTGTCCCTAAGCAGCCATTCTGCTGTGTTTGCTGTATTGTTGGATTTTTACCTGCTCATATGTATTCAGTTTACTAAGAATAAATTTGTTTGATACCCTTTTAAAACCCTCTTAAGAAGTGACTCTCTAGCTCATTAGCCTAAGATGGCTTTTAGTTCCCTACCAATTCAGAAATTCTGGATTTTAGTGGCTCCACTTCAGTTTTTGTAGGAGACAAGAAGGACCTGCTCAGTGTCCGTGAGGGCAGAGCCGGACTGGGAGCAAGTGTCTCTGTCACCCTCCACCAGGACTCCTTGTATGCCCTCAATACCATTGTATCTTTGGACTTCACAATTCAAACAATGCTGGGCTGGGGATATAGCTCAGTTGGTAGAGTGCTTGCCTCACATGCACAGGGCCCTGTGTTCAAACCTCAGCACCACCACAAAAAAAAAAAAAAAACTAAAACAAAACAAAGAATGTCTTTGTTCCCAAACTGTAGGCTCTCTATTCACCTCACTTATTGTTTCTTTTGCTGAGAAAAAGCTTTTTAGCTTGAATCCATCCTATTTATTGATTCTTGATATTAATTCTTATGCTATAGGAGTTAGGGTTCGGTTTAGGGTTAGGGTTAGGGTTTGCGTTCGTATTAGGGTTCGTTTAGGGTTAGGGTTAGGGTTAGGGTTAGGGTTAGGGTTCGGGTCGGGTTAGGGTAAGGGTTAGGGTAAGGGTTAGCGATCGGATTAGGATTAGGGTTAGGGTTTGGGTTAGAGTTAGAGTAACGGTTAGGGGTCAGAGTTAGGGCGTAGGGTTAGGGTTAGTGTTAGTGTTAGGTTAGGGTTATGGTTAGTGTTCGGATTAGGGTAAGGGTTAGGGTTAGGGTTAGGGTTTGGATTAGGGTTAGAGTTAGTGTTAGGGTTAGGTTTAAGGTTCTGGTTAGGGTTACGTTTAGGGTTAGGTTTAGGGTTATGTTTAGGGTTAGGGTTAGGGTAATGGTTAGGGATCGTGGTAGGTTAGGATTCTGGTTAGGCCTTCGGTTCGGGTTCGGGTTAGGGTTAGGGTTATGGTTAGGTTAGGTTTAGAGTTCGGGATTGGGTTCGGGTTCGGGTTCGGGTTAGGGTTAGGGTCCAGTTTAGGGTTCAGGTTAGGGTTAGGGTTAGGTTTAGGGTTCCAGACCAGGAGTCCTGGTGGAGGGTGACAGAGACACTTGCTCCCAGTCCGGCTCTGCCCTCACGGACACTGAGCAGGTCCTTCTTGTCTCCTACAAAAACTGAAGTGGAGCCACTAAAATCCAGAATTTCTGAATTGGTAGGGAACTAAAAGCCATCTTAGGCTAATGAGCTAGAGAGTCACTTCTTAAGAGGGTTTTAAAAGGGTATCAAACAAATTTATTCTTAGTAAACTGAATACATATGAGCAGGTAAAAATCCAACAATACAGCAAACACAGCAGAATGGCTGCTTAGGGACAGGCAGATGGACAGGAGAGCTGACCCAAAAGGAAGATGAGGAAAAGCCACAAGGGCCCAGAGAAAGATCCATCTGGATCTCTGACTTTGCATAATGAAATATTATTTAAAGAGTAGACAATTTAGGTGACACTGTTGGCCAGAACAAACAGCAATAAAGTAGAAATGATTACAACATGTCAATCACATTTATCCCTTTGAGCACACAATGTGCACACAGCGTGCTGTGCACGTGATTTTATCCAGGTCCCAGATCCTCCAGACTGGCTTTCAGTGGTGATAAGCTGAAAGGCAGGAGTCTAAGCATTTCTTGAATGTCTACAACACAAAGTGGGGCCACCTGCAAACACTGCTCACAATCAGTGGGAAATTGTGCTGGCACTTTTCTGCTCCTGTGCCCCATTTAGGGTGGAATTTTCCCCTCCCCCAAACCTGCATGTTTAAGTATTAGCCCCTCTTAGAATGCGGCTTATTGATTCCATCTGGAAATAGGCTCTTGCTGGTGCAATTCATTAAGACAAAGTCAAAGTGCAATAGGGCAGTCCTGATCCAATATGCCAGTAACCTCATTAGAAAACGGAGTTTGTGCATGCATGGAGAGCACATTGCACTGAGGTCATGCTTGGGTGATTCTTCCACTGCCCAGAGGCTCCAAAGATGGCCAGCATACCATTGGAGACAGGAGGAAATTTGTCATGATCCTCAGAGGAGCAGGTCCCACCAACAACCTGATCTCTGAACTCCAAGAACTTGAGACAATGCATTTCTGGTGCTCAAAACATCTGGTTTGTGTAATGTTTTACAGCATCCCTATGAAATGAATATAAGCCTGCAATTTTCATTAATGAATGAAGAATAACAACTTGCACTGGCAGTAAGCTCAATGATCAGAGAGTTGCCTCTGCTTATGAACCAAGTGTGCACATGGAGGGCTTGGCCTCCTCACCTGGAAGCTACACAGCTACAGGATATTGCTCAGCCTGCAGAGCCTGGCACTTGGACATAGCCCTACCAGGGGCATCCAAGATGAGCTCATCTTGAGATCCTTAACTTCATTGTCTCTACAAAGACCCATTTCCAAATTAAGCCACATTCAAATGCTTCTGGTACAACACACACACACACACACACACACACATACACACACACACACGAACACACACATGAGGCCATACCCAATCTACTACATTATCCAGGAGCCAAGGTCATCTTTCATTCTCTTCTACCAGTGGGAAATAAAAGGTTATTCCTGTTCCCTGAGTGGCCATAGGGGTGACTGGAAGATGAGCTAATGGAGTGGCAGAGGGCACCTTGGCTATCTGTGCCCTCAAGCAGCCTACATGTGTCTTGTTCCATCTTATGCCCAGCTGCCAGTGGACCACTTGCAGCTTACAAGAGAATGCCAGCAGGTTCATCCCTCTTGTGAACCTGAATGTTACAAAGCTGCAGCCCATCATGGACATGGCTACTAGGCTGATGCCTGAAGTTGGGGGTGACCTCTCTACCACAGCCCAGTAGACTGCCCGAGCAGCTTCTAAAATGATGTCTTTTCTTTGTGCCAACAGCTTGTCTATGTGCCTAAACCCTAAGGGCCTATGCTGTTGAAGGTGACATGAGCCACACATACAGCATGTTTTCCTACCATAGACATCTCCAGCCCAGAGTCTGTCAAATTGGGATGGGTGGACTGCTTGCTGGAACAGCCTGGACTTGCTGCAGATCTGTGTCCTACTTAGGGGTGCCCATGAAGCTGGACTTCCACATACTTGGTGTATGAGCATCTTTCTCAAGAATGCCATGCTCAACCTCCAGGAAGTGGGAGGTTGCTGGGTAGAACCTTGCTTGAGTTAGGACATCATCTATTTGACTTCTGCAGGGAGCAGGCTGGAGAGTCACATGTGGACAAAAGGCAGCCTCTGTCATCTTTGCCATCCCTCCAGGAGCACAGCATGGTGTCGTTAAACTGTCCTGGCAAGGCGTGGTGGTCAGAGAGAGGAGCAAGGCTCAATCTTGAGTAAGGGAAAGGTCTGACTTTGAACTGGAGAAGATCCAGGACTAGGTAACCATGGAGGGCACATGTTTCTTTAAGTTACCTGTTAAACTGATATTGAGATTTGCAGCTCAGTACCTTTGTGGACTCTGACTTAGTGAGGGTGACTGCTGCTGTTGCTTGGTCACTGTGTGGCCAGATATTGAAGCTTGTTGTTATAAATCAAGAGCCCCCCCCCTTTTTTAGTTGTACACAGTATCTTTATTTGTTTATTTATTTTTATGTGGTGTTGAGGATCGAACCCAGGGCCTCGCGCATGCCAGGCAAGCGCTCTACCTCTGAGCCACAACCCCAGCCTTTCAAGAGCCCTTCTTGTAAGGGTTCTGACTGTGGGGAAGCATAATCATATGATTGTCACAATAGGTACAAAGAAAGCATTTGGCAAAATACAGCAACATGAAGATCATTCTCAAAACACTAGAAAAACAACATTGTAAAAGCTATCTATGGTAAGCCCAAGGCCAACATCATTCTAAATGGAGAAAAATTGAAAGCATTTCCTCCAAAAAGTGGAACAAGCCAGAGATGCCTTCGTTCATCCCTTCTATTCAACATAGCCCTTGAAACTCTAGCTAGAGTAATCAGACAGACAAAAGAAATTAAAGAAGTATTCATAGGAAAAGGAGAACACAAACTATCAGTACTTGCCAATGACATAATTCTATATTTAGAAGATCCAAAAATTCCACCAGATAAACTTTTATACCTAATAAATGAATTCAGAAAAATAGCAGGATATAAAAATCAATACCCATAAATCAAGTGCATTTCCATACTAAGTTATGAACACACTGCAAGAGAAATTAGTAAAAACACTCCACTCACAATAGCCTCAATAAATAAACAAATAAATAAATAAAGTACATGGGAATCGACCTAACAAAAGAGGTGAAGGACCTGTGTAAAGAAAACTACAGAATACTAAAGAAAGAAATTGAAGAAAACCTCAGAAGTTGAAAAGATCTCCCATGATTTTGGATAGGCAGAATTGATATAGTCCAAATGGCCAAACTACCAAAACTGTTATACAGATTCAATGCAATTCATATTAAAATCCCAATGGCATTCTTCATAGGACTAGAAAAAGCAATCATAAAATTCATTTGGAAACATAAGAGACCCAGAATAGCCAAAGCAATCCTTAGCAAGAAGAGTGAAGCAGAAGGCATCACAATATCAGACCTTAAACTATACTACAGAGCAACAGTCACAAAAATGGCATGGTATTGGTACAAAAATAGACATGTAGACCAATGGTACAAAATAGAAGACACAGAGACAAAAACCACATAAATATGGTTATTTCATACTAGACAAAAACATACATTGGAGAAAAGATAGACTCTTCAATAAATGGTGCTGGGAAAACTGGAAATCCATACATAGCTAAATGAAATTAAGCCTCTATCTTTCACCCTGCACAAAAATCAACTCAAAGCGGATCAAAGACTTACACACTAGAATAGATACCTTGCACCTAATAGAAGAAAAAGTAGGCCCAAATTTTCATGATGGTGGCTTAGGATCTGACTTCCTTAAGAAGACTCCCAAAGTGCAAGCAGTAAAATCAAGAATCAATAAATGGCATGGATTCAAACTAAAACACTTCTTCTCAGTAAAGGAAACAATCAAAATGTAATGAGAGAGCCTACAGAATTGAAGAAAGTCTTTACCACATGTACCTCAGATAGAGCACTAATCTCCAGGACATATATAAAGAACTCAAAAAATTTAACACCCTAAAAACAAATAATCCAATCAATAAATTGGCTAAGGAACTGAAAAGACACTTCACAGAAGAAGAAATATAATCCATTAACAAACAAATGAAAAAGAAATGTAAATCAAAACTACTATAAGATTTCATCTAAATCAGATGGCAATTATCAAGAATACAAGCAATAATAAGTGTTGGCAGAGATGTGGGGGAAAGGACACACTCATACATTGCTGGTGGAACTGCAAATTGGGACAACCACTATGGAAAGCAGTATGGAGATTCCTCAGAAAACTCAGAATTGAAACACCATTTGACCCAGCTATCCCATTCCTCATTTTATACCTTAAGGACTTAAAATCAGCATACCACAGTGATGCAGCCACATCAGTGTTTATTGCAGCTCAATTCACAATAGCTAAACAATGAAACCAACTTAGATGCCCTTCAACCAATGAATGGATAAAGATAATTGATACATATACACAATGGAAAATTATTCAGCCATAAAGAAGAATGAAATTATGGCATTTGCAGATAAATGGTGGAAATAGAGAATATCATGCTAAGGGAAATGAGCCAATTCCTCCAAACAAAAGCTGAACATTATCTCTGATAAGCGTATACTGATTCATAGTGGGGTGGGGAGGTAGGGAAGAATGAAGAAACTTTGGTTTGTGTAGAGGACTGTGAAGGAAGGTTATGACTTCAGGGATGGAAAGGACAGTAAAATGAGTCATACATAATTACCCTATGTACATCTATGATTATACAACTGGAGTGACTCTGCACCATGTACAACCAGAAGAAAGAGAAAGTGTGCTCCATTTGTGTACAATATGTCAATATGCCACATATAACTAATTTGAACAAATAAAATAAATAAATAGATGAGGTAGAACCACAAGGCAGGTTAGTACACACCTGAAATCCCAATGACTCTACAGGCTGAGGGAGAAGAGCTCAAGTTTGAGGCCAACCTCATCAATGTAGCAAGATCTTTTCTTTAAATAAAAAAAAAATTAAAGAGAACTGAGGATGTAGCTCTGTGGAAAATATCCCTGGGTAAAATCCCCAGTTTAAAAAAAAAAGAAAGAAAAATAGGTGGGGTCTTTAAGAGGTGACCAAAGCAATCAAAGCTTCATCCTTGTGTAGGGTTGATCCATATGAGAGCTTTGTCATTGTGCAGGGTTGATCTATTTAGAGCTTTGTCCTTGTGCACGCTTGATCCATTCATATCCTGAACAGATTAATGAGTTTATTGGTTAACTTGAGAAGGGTTGATCCATCTATACCACGAGCAGATTAATGGACTTATGGGCTATCTTGAGAGTGAGGATGCTATAGAAACCAGCTATCTGGAGAATCCCAGTCCCTTCCCTCACTATATGATGTACTGAGCCACCTCAGTATTCTGCCAGCAGAAAGGCCATCACTAGATTCAGCCCTTTAATCTTGGACCAGAACCTTGAGCCAAATAAACTTCTTTCCTTTATAATTAAAAAAAAAAACAAACAACGTTTCATCTGAAACATGAATAAAATATAAAGGCTATGAGAGCTCTTAACTTCTTTTTTTGTGGAAAAAATGGCAAAATCATATTCCACATTTTCAGCCTTTAAACAAACCAGGCTCTGCTTTACTTTCCAAAAATACATTTAAATTCCCGTCCCAGTATAAAGAGTAACACAAAATTTTATGTATATCTTATTGATAACAGGTTACCCTTATCCAGTAATAAAACATTAAATATCATAAATAAATATCAATCAAATTTGTTATTTTTATATAAACCTGAAACAGACAATTGCTACACACAGTTTTAGTTTAGAGAACATCATCTTGGTAAAGGGCTCTACCAAGTCTTACATTTTAAAAGGCTTGTATTCTGTAAGAACATGAATATATCCAAAATATGAAAAAGCTAGTAATGGTTAGTGTCACAATTAACTGTTTAACTTTAAAGTAAAATTTAGAATCCATAGTGTATAAAAATTATAATCACGGGTTTGCATGTTATCAGGACTAGCAAAAGTGAAAGGATAACTTTCAATCTCTTAAAAATTTAGGAAACACTGTTAATAATCAGAAACAGACATAGTTAAAACAGATATAAGCCAGGTTTTTAAATGGCAGTGTGGCCCTTTTATGTCAGATACAATGTAGGAAAGAAAACACTTATTTGTTACTACATTGCCCAGAGTCCTCAGGAGTGGCTAGTGAGAATGTGGCCAGCAGCTCTCAGGAGGCTCTGGGGCAAGAGCTGCAAAGGTTATGATGGCCTGTGCTACCCAGAATCCTTCAGGACCTGCAGTTCCTACAGCCCTCTGCATTGAGGGCAGCATGGACCAAATGACAGACTGCATGACCAGAGCCCTAAGGGACCTGCAGCTTGCAGAGAACTCTACAGTGAGGTCTATGTGGGCAGAATGACAAACTGTGCTTCTCATATCCCTTGGGTGCCTGCTGTTCCCAGGAGCATCTGTGTTGAGGGCTGCAAAGGTAGAACACCAGGCTCAATGCAGGGTATGTCTTCACTGCATATAACTCACAAAAGTTTCTTTGATGAGAGCTTTAGTACCTACACTCTCCAGGGTACCAGGGAAAGCATGGGTCTGCAGTTCTTGTGGTCCTCCCAGTAGGGCTGTGCAGGCAAACACTAATCTACATTATCCAGAATCCTCATGAGCTGTGCCTTCCTCTGTGGTGATCAAATCATTAGCCTACATTACTTGCAATCCTCAGGGGCTATAGCTCCCAGAACCCTCTGTGGTGAATGGGCAAAATACAGGACTATGTTACCCACAAATCTTAGTTCCAGCATCTCCCAGGATCCTCTGTCATGAGAATTGTAGGAAACAGAACTTAACTATACTACCCAGAATCATTTAAGGGACATGTTGCCTGGGTGAGCATGTGGCCTGCAACTCCTAGAGGCCTCCACAGCAAAGGCTGTTCATGCTAAAGGTCAGATTACACTACCCATAATTCCTGGGGATACCCTGATTACTGTGAAGCCTAGAGTCCAAGAACCCTCCACAGTGAGGTCTGCATTACCAAGGCAAGCATGTGGCTTGCATTTATCCTGGCCCTCACAGGAGGCACACAAGCAAAACACTGACTTACATTACCCAGAATCCTCAGGAAACTGCAGCCCCCAAAATATTCTGTGGTGAGGGCTGCGGGGTAGAGAACTGAACTACACTACTCAGAATTCTTGGAGATGCCCAGGTGCCTGTGTGGCCTGACACTCGGAGGCCTCCACAGTGAGAGCTGTGCAGGCTGAAGGCAAGAATACACTACCAGAATCCCCCAGGGCCTGCAGCTCCCAGACACCTACCTCTTGAGGACTGCATGGGCAAGATTTGTATTGCACCACCCAGACTCCTCAAGGGTGTCCAGGCAGGGTTGTGGTGTGCTGATACTGGGAGCCTTGATGGTGAGGTCCACTTAGGTAGGATGGTCTGCACTGCCCAGAATAATCAATAGCCTGCAGCTCTAGACCTCTGAGGTCAGGAATGCTTGAGCAAAGTGGACTACAATACACAGAATTCCTGGGGCCTCAGAGCTCTGAAAAGCAACTATAGTGTGAGATGCACCAACCCAGCACCAGGCTACAATGTCCATGATCCTGGGGGTTCTGAAGCTCCCAGATGCCTCTGTAGTGAAGGCTGCATGGGATATGAGGGTAATTCTGCTACTTGAAGTTCCCTATAGGCTTCTGGAGTGAGGGCAACATGAGGAGGAGCTCCACATCCCCACACACGTGACCCATAGTACCCTCAAGCTGCGTGTATCCCGGAGATACACGCAGTTCAGTCTCCACTGCCAGGGTCCTCCAGGGCACTTGAGAGAGCATGTGGCACACAGCTTTGATGATCCTGCCTGGTGAGGGCTGTGTGGGCAGAACACCAAATTAGACTGTCAAGAATCTCTGGGAATAACTGCAACTCCCAGAGGCATTCATGGTGAGAGCTGGGAAACAAGGAAAGATAATTCAATCTAGAATGCCCCAGGGCAAGGGGTGCACCTTGCAGCTCCCGGAGGCTGCTGGGGGGTCGTGTGAGCTCAGGGTCTCACAACCTTGAAAGCAGTCAACATGGGCTGGGATTTAACTGCTTTTCTTAAGACCCATGACGTTAAAATTTGGCAGTCCTTGGCTACATCACTCAGTCACTTGTCTACACTTCGCAGAGGCCTCTGTGTTGACCTGCTTTTGGCCTTCTGCCCTTGGGCACAAGAGTGAAGTGTCCAGGGTCTCCCTGCAGGTGCTCATGTCTGTTCCTCTGCCTGCCTGGCCCCTGGCTACAGCAGTGCGTGCCTTGGTTGAGTCCAGGGACCCGGGTATCAGTCTCTTGGCCTCCCTTTTCTCTTCTCCTGAGATTCCACTTCTGGTGATGGCACAAATAAACACAGCCAGACTTAGTTAAAGAAGTGGGAATAGATCCATTTCAATAATAGCTGAGGCTACAGAAAGGCGCTGAGAGAAATAAGAAAGACTAGCCACCCTACTACCACTGCAGGTTAGCAGAAGCCTGCACTAGGCGTGGCCATCAGGGAGTGGTGTCTGTGCACATGAGCAGAGTCTGGCACTGGGCGTGGCCATCAGGGAGTGATGTCCAGTGTATGAGCAGAGTCTCGCACTGGGCGGGGTCAGCAGGGGACAGTGGCTCATGGTTCCATCTTTGTCTTCCCTTCTTCAGGGTGAGGACTAGAGCTCTTGTCTCAGGAAAAACTGCCAGCGTGCTGGGTCAACCACCAGGGAGCGGCAGACGGGCCTCGGGGATACACGCAGCTTGAGGGTACTATGGGTCACGTGTGTGGGGATGTGGAGCTCCTTCTCAGACCTGCTTTGGCTCTGAGGAGGTCCTCCTAGCTCGAGGCAGCTGGGTCCTCCGTGTGTGTCAGGGCTGAGGAGATACTCCCAGGTCAGGACGCTGGGTCCTCTGTGTGTGTCAGGTCTGAGGAGGTTCTCCCAGGTCGGGACGCTAGGTCCTCCGTGTGTGCCTCGGGTCTGAGGAGATACTCCCAGGTCGGGACGCTGGGTCCTCAGTGCGCGTGGGGTCTGAGGAGATACTCCCAGCTCAGGGACGCTGGGTCCTCTGTGTGCCTCATGTCTGAGGAGGTCGTCACAGCTTGGGGACCCTGGGTCCTCGGTGGTCCTCATGTCTGAGGAGGCCCTCCCAGTTCGGGGACGCTGGGTCCTCCGTGTGTTCCTCGGGTCTGAGGAGGCCCTCCCAGCTCCGGGACCCTGGGTCCTCTGAGTGCTTGGGGTCTGAGGAGATCCCCCACCTCAGGGACCCTGGAACATCCGTGTGCCTCATGTCTGAGGAGGCCCTCCCAGCTCCTCTGGGACCCTGGGTCCTGGGTGTGCGTCGGGTCTGAGGAGATCCCCCAGCTCGGGGACCCTGGGTCCTTCGTGTGTCTCGGGTCTGAGAAGGTCCTCCCAGCTCAGGGACCCTGGGTTCTTCGTGTGCATGGGGTCTGAGGAGGTCTTCCCAGCTCGGAGACGCTGAGTCCTCTGTGTGTGCCTCGGGTCTGAGGAGTTCCTCCCAGCTTGGGGACCCAGGGTCCTCTGTGTGCCTTGGGTCTGAGGAGGTACTCCCAGCTTGGGGACCCTGGGTCCTGGGTGTGCGTCAGGTCTGAGGAGATCCCCCAGCTCGGGGACCCTGGGTCCTTTGTGTGCCTGGGGTCTGAGGAGATACTCCCAGCTCGGGGACCCTGGGTCCTCCGTGTGCCTCATGTCTGAGGAGGCCCTCCCAGTTCGGGGACCCTGGGTCCTCCGTGTGTGCCTCGGGTCTGAGGAGGCCCCCCCAGCTCCAGGACGCTGGGTCCTCCGTGTGCCTCATGTCTGAGGAGGCCCTCCCAGCTCTGGGACCCTGGGTCCTGGGTGTGCGTCGGGTCTGAGGAGATCCCCCAGCTCGGGGACCCTGGGACCTCCATGTGCCTCATGTCTGAGGAGGCCCTCCCAGCTCGGGGACCCTGGGACCTCCGTGTGCCTCATGTCTGAGGAGGCCCTCCTAGCTCAGGGACCCTGGGTCCTCTGTGTGCGTCGGGTCTGAGGAGATCCCCCAGCTCAGGGACCCTGGGTCCTCCAACTGCATTAGGTCTGAGGAGGTCCTCCCAGCTCAGGGACCCTGGGTTCTTCATGTGCATGGGGTCTGAGGAGGTCTTCCCTGCTCGGAGACGCTGAGTCTTCTGTGTGTGCCTCGGGTCTGAGGAGTTCCTCCCAGCTCGGGGACCCAGGATCCTCTGTGTGCCTTGGGTCTGAGGAGGTACTCCCAGCTCGGGGACCCTGGGTCGGTGGTGTGCCTCGGGTCTGAGGAGGTACTCCCAGCTCGGGGACCCTGGGTCGGTGGTGTGCCTCGGGTCTGAGGAGGTACTCCCAGCTCGGGGACCCTGGGTCGGTGGTGTGCCTCGGGTCTGAGGAGGTACTCCCAGCTCGGGGACCCTGGGTCGGTGGTGTGCCTGGTGTCTGAGAATCCTCCCAGTTCAGGGACCCTGGGTCCTCTGTGTGCTTTGGATCTGAGGAGATATTCCCAGCTTGGATACGCTAGGTCCTCAGTGTGCCTGGGATCTGAGGAGATAATCCCAGCTCAGGGAACCTGGGTATGCCATGTACCTTGGGTCTCCCAGCTCGGGAACCCTGGGTCCTCCATGTGCCTCCTGTCTGAAGCAATACTCCACCAGCTCGGCACCCTAGGTTCTCTGAGCACCTCTGGTCTGAGAAGGTAACTCCTAACTTGGGTACCCTGGTGGGTCACATGTATGGGACGGAGAGTTGCCTTCTTCTCAGCAGACTCAAGCATACTCCCACCTTGGGGACAATGTGGTTCATGTGTATGGGGACTTGGAGCTTCCTCTTAGAGCAGATTCAGGAATACTCCCAGCTTGGGGACACTTTGTGTTGTGTCTACAGGGACTTTAGGGTCCCTTCTCTTTAGCCTCAGTGAGACTCACAGCTTGGGGACACTGTGGTTCAAGGCTATTACTCTGTTCTAAGACCAGCTGTGGGTCAAGGCTATAGGGACACCTAGAGCTCCATTCTTTTCAGACCATCCTCAGGCAGATGCCTGTCTTGGAGACACTGTGGGTCATGTGTGTAGGGTCATCCAGAACTCCCTTCTCCTCAGAGCAACTCAGAGGGATGCCTCGCTTGGGGACACTGAGTCATATCTACAGGGATGCTCTTCTCAGACTAGCCTTAGAGATATCCTGGTTTGAGGATTCTGTGGATCATGTCTATAGGCATTCCCAGAGCAGCCTCAGAGAGATTTTCCAGAAACTTCTGGATAAATAGGCGGCAGGTGAGAAAAAGGTGGGAAGTGGGAAGAGAAAGCAGATTCACGCCCTGCGCCCATTTGAGAGCTGAGGATGGAGCCTTGCTCTCCTTCATTATTTCAGCAAGGTTTAATTTGGGGAAACATCCCTTCAAGAGGCTCTGATTACTTGTCATCAAAACATGGCTACTTGGATGATTTCTGTCACAGAGGGAGGAGGAATTGTTCTAACTGCTTATTTTTACTGTATTAAAGCAGGAAAAATATTAAAAAATGGAAAAGTAGATGTATGAAACCCACAAGGTTATTTAAGTTAAATATGTTATTTCTAATAAGCCAGAATTTGTGAAAAAATAATTCATGGATTTTATGGAACTAAATTAATCAAAATTTTGATTGAGAATACATTTTGTCTTTGGTTGAGCAAGTCAGTTTATTTGGCAGTGCATTTGTAATGGTATGCTAAATACTGTGTTGACATTCTACATCTGCTGAAATATCTTGACTATATAATGCTTTGGTATTATACCACAAAGTTAATTGAGGAAATTAATTTTAATTAATTGAAGTATTTATTTTAAGTAATGATTTCATTCTTTCCTCCTAGATCATGAACATTTTAAGTAAATCCAGAATTTGTTAAAAGTCAGTTAACACTCAACCGTGGACCCCTATGTTCCTGGTTTTTGTCTCAATGGGAGATCTGTAAGCATCATTTTAAACTTTTAAAGTTGATTGATCATTCATAGTTTTCTTATTTTAATCTTTTATTAAAGTGTTTTTTTTACTAGGAAATTACCCATTCCCTGTAGGTTTCCAATTTTATGTAGTAGGTTTCTGCAGTTTGATTTTTAATTTCTTCTCTAACTTTGAACTTCTGCTACGTTTATCAACAATATTTTTAAATATACTTTTTAGTTTACCTTGTTTTGATTGAATTATCTTGTTTGACAGTTCTCATTATTTCAAAAAGTTTTCATTATCATTTTCTTATTAAGGTCTTTGGGACAGTTTGTGTAACTTGGTGGCAGATAACTTGATTAACATGTGAGAGTCCCTGGGTTCCATTTCAGCACCAGACAATATTTCTTTGACAGGACCCAAGTGTCAGGGGAATTGTTCAAAATATTATGTATTTACACACACACACACACACACACACACACACACACACACACACAGATCTTTTCCAAATTGGGTTGAAATTATTCTAAGCAAAATTTGCTAATCAATTTTATAGAAAGAAAGAGGATGGTGATATTTTAAAATTCCACCTATTGATATTACATGATATTTCAGCTTAAAACCACTGAAATAATTACAGTGTGTAAGAGAAAAGTCAATAGATTCTTTTAAAAAAACAGATACATTTACCAAAAATAGACTTTTTTAAACAGACATTTTCTACTTTTTCAAATTTAGACAGCATATTTGAATATCTTATTAAAGTCTTACATTCATCAAGTTTCTCTTACTCCTTGCAAGCAAGGGAATTGACCTTCTAATAAGCATGCTTTATATATTGTCAGAAGTTCTTTTTGGAGAACTCTATTAAGTGTTTCTCATATATTCAAAACATCACTTAAAAGCATACCAGTGACCTTTTGATTTCATCAATCTTAATTTCTTCTGAAATAATGTGTGTATACATTAGTACTTACTAAATATTACTTTGTGTAGGAAATCACGTGATTTCATTTTATATAAATGCTGGTGCTCTATATTATATATTAATGATTTCAAAATATGAGTTGAGTATAACTCATATTTTGAAATCATTTAAAACATACATACACTTTTAACCATATTTTAATGAAGTAATATAAGTGGAGACTAGACATGTTAATATCATGAGCTGAAAAATAATTAAATATAGTTGAATTATTTTGGGGTATTCAACATAATGGTTTCCACCTTTTTCTATAAATGCCCCAGTTGTCTCATATTATATGCTTGGTTTGGAGTATTCTTTTAAATTTATTTATGGTGATGAGAATTAAGCTGATAACCTTGACTATGTTAGGCAAGCAATGAATTTCAGCCCTTTTAAAATATTATGTTGAGACAGGATTTTGCTAAGTTCCTGAGGTATTGAGGCTGGCTTCAAACTTTGTGATCCTCCTGCTTCAGTCTACAAAATAGCTGTGATTACAGTTCAAAGTGCTTAGTATGGCCTAGAGAACTTTATGTCATTATCATGTTTCTAATTTCTTTTTTTCACTCCAATACACATTTATTCAACTAAAACAAAACATCTTTAAACATATTTTAACAATGTACAAATACATTTACAACATAATCTGCTGATTAAAAGACTGCAACAAAGTTTGAAGTATCTCAACAGAATCTAAAACTGCCGACAATAATTTGTAGATTGGTTTAGTTTACAGTTAAATATATTGCCTTGTTTAAGAAAAATTATTAATACAGATGTATGATTTACAATATCCCCATTATAGCAAGAAAAAATAGATTCATAAAATGTCTTTAGGTATTTATTATGCCAAGTATTTAAATGATTATTTTTACTATGACATAAGAATAATATTCATTTAGTACTAAAAGATTTTATTAGTCCAGAGACCACTGAAGAGTTTCCAGGAAGTTGCAAAATAAAATATGACTATCCTTTCTATGAAATAAATAGAACAGCAGCAATCCCTGGGTATCCCTTAAACATAAACTATAAAGATTCCATTTATTATTTAGACCTTAAGTATAAAAATAAAAGAAAATTTTAGAAACTAGTTTCACTTGTGCATGTCTAAGGTAAACAATTTCAACATGAAGTATATATTTAATATTAACAATTTTTTTAACTCATACAGAAACCAAGTGTTTACTCTTAATCATGAAATCAACTTATTTCTGAAAATAACCTATAGAAATAATATGTAAACACACATAACTTTGAGATAGATTAAGAACATCCTATATTCTATGGATCAAAATGCAAATATCTCTGTAACATATGTAAACTAACACATTAATTTGGGATATACGGATACATTACTATATGCATACATATGTACACCATAAAATAAATTCTGAAAATGTTCTTAATGACATCATACTTCCCAGCCTCAAATACTAGAAAAAGAAAATTAAAACTTTGTTTAAAAAAAGAAAACAGTTTTTTAGTAACTTTGCAAGTGAAAACAAAACAAACAAACAAAAATCAATGCTCCTTTTTACACTGGACTGAGCTCTAAACAATTCATAATCAAGAATCTCTTCAGCCATTCCCCAATATCACAGAAAACATAATTTTCTCTCTATTC
This sequence comes from Urocitellus parryii, assembly GCF_045843805.1. Classification (NCBI taxonomy): domain Eukaryota; kingdom Metazoa; phylum Chordata; class Mammalia; order Rodentia; family Sciuridae; genus Urocitellus; species Urocitellus parryii. The sequence goes on along the minus strand of NW_027552732.1, from coordinate 200,488 downwards.
AAGAAGTCTGTTCATTTCTGGTGTTTTGTCTTAAAAACTGCATTCCAAGATACCAGGTAGCCATGCTGGTTAAATTCTTCTGGCTGCCCACTTGCACCTAATGTAACCATACAGGTTGGCACCCTGTAGCACCACACCCATGGTAACCATGCCAACCATTTTACTCTGAGGGAGAAGAGAGCACTAAAGGCAAATATCACCCACAGCACTGGACAGGCAATTAGTCCTAAGCAAAAGATTCTTGATTCAGCTTCTGAAACAGTTTTATTCTCCTGAGGAGATGCCTTCCTGGACTCAAACACCCAATGACTCTTTCCATCCTCATCAATATGATTCCACCACCCAAGGCCTACCATCAGTCTCTACCTGTGACATTCTTCACTGCCCAAAAGTCACGTGACAACAACAAGATAATTGTCACCATACAAGCAATAATGCTACTCCTGAGCAATTCACAGAGAAGATAGACTATAATGGCACAGACTCAGAAGAACAAATGGAAAAATGATGCCACTGGATGTCGGATTTTAGATTTTCTTAGCCTATTAGTTGTCTCTTCTTCTGCATCAAACAATGAAACATCTTCAGTGTCATCATTGCTGTCCTGAGTGTAAGGCTCTGCCAGCATCTCCTATTCCTACATGATTGCAGGGTACCCCCTACAGGGCAGGTCACAAGGGAGCTGAAGAGGTGCCTGGAGGCTGCACCCCTTTCACTTCCTCGAGTGCATGAAGTGCAAGATGGGCCGAGGAAAAAGACCACCAGCACCCCACCCACCACACAGAGCATTTCTGCAGCCCAACATCAGATCCGCCCAGCACTTGGCGTTGGTTGAGGATGGGCTTCTCCTCTCCACACCCCCAAGCTTCCTGAACTTGGGGATTCCTGGGTCACTCCTCCTATGAGGGCCTCGGAGCACCCAGATCACCTCCACAACAACTACCCTTGGTCCTTCATCCTTCCCGCCCACTCAGCTCTTCCTCAAGACGGACAGCCAGAGGGGACACAACACAACCACCCCTGTGCACCCGGCTCACTCCACAAACCCTGCAGGAGGGACCCTTCCACCCGCCAAGCCTAGGCCAGCCGCTCTCCGTGCCCACAGCCCCTCACCTCATGTTTCTAATTTCTTAATAATTTTCTAATCTATATTATAGCCATTTTCTCCTTCTAAATGGTCATCAAAGTTTTTTTTTATTGTTCTGAGAGGATATTTAATGTGAATATACTTTATGATGTGACACCTCTGGTCACAATAGGCTATTTCTATTGTAAGAGTATTTTGATTCTTAACTGTTTTTCAGACTTAACATTTTCCTAAGAGTGGTGATTGTTCACTTTCTATTTGATTACACAAATAAGGCATTGATTTACAAAAAAATTGTGGTGCTAGGGATCAAACCCAGGGCCTCCTGAATTCTGGATAAGGTATGCCACCACTGAGCTACATCCTGGCCCCATAGATTCTTTGTTTTTATTAGCTTTATGACTAGCTATATCAATGAGAAACTTACATAGAAATTCAACTACATTTGAAAACATTCAAGAGTTTGGGCAGCCAATATTTTTTATGATTTCTAAAATATAATTTCCCCATAAAACACGAGAATATCTAAGATCACTCATAAACCATGCTTCCATTGAAGTTTCTCTAGTTTCACCACTTCTGAAGAACATCATGGAGGAAACTGACTTTGATATTCTTTTCAATTTTTCTTTTTTTAGAAAGCATCATAAGTTATTGTCACAAATTCTGTTTACATTTTTCGTTTAAATATTTTTCCTAGTGGCAAATATTTGATGCTATTACTGTTGAAGGGTATACATAGAAACAAACGAAAGATAAGAATTCCTTGGGATCAATGATTCATTCACAATGAATCAATCTGCTCTTGTAACATATTTTTTATCATGACTCTTTTGAAAAAGTTCAACCATGACTTGAAATAGTGTCTCTAAAATGTAGATTTTTTCTCTAAAGTTTTGAAATTTTTAGAGAGAAAATCCATAACCTAGCAATAGCAAAATAAATAATGATAAGTTTAAACATATTATTACTTTAACATAAAACATATAAAATAAGTATTTATCTTACATTATGTTAGTTTGACCCACTTTTGTTATAAATGCTCTTAACAAAATGCAGAACTAGTTAAGAATGTCAATTATTAGTAATTGACATTCTGAGTAATTAAATGAGCAGGTATTTGAAAAATATAGCCATATCTTAAGATTTTAGTTTAGAGAAGTTTTATGTTTACACAGAAATTGCAAAACAATGCAGAGATCTACTATGTGACTTCTACCCAGTTTTTTTCTCTTATGACTTACGTGAGCTATCTCAGATGTGTTAACTTCATACATGATTTTTCATGATAAACAGATACTGATATGCTCTTATTAACTAATGTCTGTGTTTCCTTTGGATTCTCAGTACAGCCTCTTTCAGTTCCAGGATCCCATCTAAGATCCCGCAAGACAGTCATCCTGTCTCCATAGGCTTTTCTTCGTGGCGACAGTTTCTCTGACCTTAATTTCTTGATGCCCTTGATGGTTGAGGAGGACCTGACAGTTGAGGAGTACCTGTCAGGTACTTTTTAGATTTTCAGTTGATGTTTTTCTCATATGTAGACAGGTTATGGAATGGGGAAAACAGATTACAGATGAAGTGCTGTTCTTCATTTCATATCCTCAAGGTGCTCACCGGACTGATGTAATGTTTACCAGATTTCTCACTGTGAAGTTATGTTTCTCTACATGTACACATGATATATATTGTTTTGGACTAAGTCACTATCCAGAGCCCCCTCTTAAGGAGTGGGAAGTTAGGCCTAACTCCTTGAGGGCCAAATGTCCACCTCAATTACTTGAAATTCCGGATAAGAGGTTTTTATTTAGCCTCTTTTGTTTATCTGCTTAGTCATTTATTTGTAAATAAATGAGCATCTGGATATTTACTCCAAGATTTTGTTTGTTATCCAACTCTATAGTACTTTGCTGCTTACTTCATTCCTGCTTGAAGCATTTGGGAATAGCTTTGACCATTCGTTTCCCGTTTTGTTTTAACAGGAAAGAATAGTATAATACCCTCAATTAGGCCTTTTACACTTATAAAACATTTCACTGAGGCTTTAAATACAATATAATATCCTTATGAAGACTCTAACATATATAGTATGCACTGAAATAATATGAGTTTGTTATCAATAAATATCATTAATGATACCACTGGTTGATATCACATACACATGGAGACCCCTAGAAAATAACATGTCAAACCTTCAAACTCATAAGATATCCTCACAGAGAACTAGGAAAAATATAATATCTTCATTGAGGCATTTGACATGTATATGAAATCCTTGTGGAAGTCTATGTCATACAAAAAATATTCTCAATAATATCTCTAAAACTCACATAAAAACTAAACTCTTTGACACCTATAATATTTTCATTGAGTCCTCTATACACATATAATCAATGAGGGCTTTGACATATCATGTCCTCACAGAGGTTTCTAACATGCTCAATATCATTACTGAGGCCTGTGTCAGTCATAAAATATCCATGAGAGCCTGTGACAAATAAGAAAAACCACATTGAGGCCTCTGAAACACAATAATATTTTTATTCAGAGCTCTCACTAAACACATGAAACTATTTAAAAAGACACTGACTTCACTGAGGGCTCTGACATATAATATATTACTTACTGACTCTTTTGACAACTATAATATTCTCAGAGAAGACTCTAAAACATATGATATCATAAGTCCTTTGAAACAAGTCCCATTGTCACTAAGGATTCAAATGCATTTAGTATTCTCACTGAGGCATGTGACCCTAATGGTATCCTCACTGAGGCTGTTGACAATAATGAAGTACTGGTACTGAGACATCTGACTCAGGAATAGCCTTGCTGAGGTGGCTGGTGCATTTAAAATACTCCCTGAACCATCTGAGAGGCATAATATACTCCCCGAGGCCTCTAACTTCCTGAGGTCTTTGAAATATTTAATATCTACATTGACACCTACAGTATCTATAAGAGTCATACTGAGGTCTCTAATACTAACAATAAAGTATTAGAGACATCTGAGATGTATAATTGGATAACAGAGGTCTCTTGCACTTGGAATGTCTTCTTGATGCCTCTGGTACTGCCATCATGTACTCACAGAGGTCCCTTTCTATAGGAGAAAACTGAGGCCTCTGACAAGTATAGTAAGTTTACTGCCGACTCTACAAAATATGATGTCAAAAGTGAAGCCTGTAACCAACACATTATATTGTCACTGAAGAATCTTCCACATATCCTCATTGAGGCCACTGCCATGAACAGGATATCTGTACTGTGACCTTGATCCCATTCAAGGGTATGGGTTTGTGAAGCCTCAGATACTCTGGTAATACCCTGGCACTGGACTCTGACACTTAATATCTATATGAAGCCTCTATAATAGCCTCAGAAAGGTTTCTAACACTCAAATCACATCCTCAGTGAGTCTTCCTCTAAAGCCAACATGAATCCTCCCTGAGGCCTCTGACTTTCACACCCTATCTCATTTGAGCCCCAAAACACTAATGGTATTCTTACTGAGGACTCTGAAATGGATATAATCCTCATACAGGACAGTGAAATCAATATAATATCCACCCTGAGGCTTCTGTCATTCAGAAATATCCTAATCAAGGCTTCTGACACTCAAGGAATATCACACTGAGTGCTCTGGGGCACCAGAAGTCCACACAGATTTAGACCCTCTGAGAGTCAACCAAAAGTACTGAGGCCTCTGTAGGTAACATGAGGTACAATGAGTCCTCAGAGACATATATGTCTCATTGAGGTCTCTGACACATATAAAATCCCCACTGAGGATTCCATCCTATGTACAGTATGGAATGAGTCATTTGAGCCTGTATTTTCCTCACTGACCTCTGAGAGAGATTCTCTTCTCAATGAGGCTTCTTACACATATTAGATCATCACGAGGGCCTGAGGTGTTCATTTCATAATCTCACTGAGGCCTTTCACACTGATATTCTCTCTACCCTGAAAACTTCATCACATACAATGTCCTCACTGGGTACCCTGGCACTGCCATCATTATTCTCAAGGAGGCCTCTGACACATAGAATTTCCTCCCTGAGAACTCTGAGCCCTAAAATATATTCACTGAGGACAAAATCCTCAGGAAGGCCTCTAATATTCAGAAGTTTTCTTCACCTCACAGTCATATAAAATAGTAAGTGAGGATTCTGACACTTATACTATCTACCCTGAGGCCTCTGACACAAATATTTAACAATCCTAATTGAGGCATGAGGTAATAACAAAATAAACTCAGTGAAGTCTGACACATATCACATCCTCAATGGGGCCTCTGACCTTGACAGAATATCTTCAGTATGTCCCCTAACAAATGTGTTATTCTCACTCAGGCTTTTGATCCTCAAAGAACTTTCACATATAATATGCTAACAGAGTCCTCTTCTTATTACAGCACATATATGTCATGACTCAGGCCTATGGCACTTAAGAAACATTCTTATGGAGGTCTCTGACACTCATGTAATATCCTTAGTGAGTCCTTCTCTGACACATCAGATACTCACTGAGGTCTCTGGCATTTCTTGATTATCTCACTGAGTCCATAAACACTCCTATTCTATTTATTGAGGATTCTTAAGTGTACAATATCTTCACTCTGGTCTCTATCACTCATATCCTCTCCTCCCTTGTTCCTCTGACAGTTACACAACTTATTTATAGAGACGTGAGCTCCAAGAATTATATGATATCTTTCCTGAGGTCTTTGAAATCCATATAATAAACTCCTAGAGGATTCTGATGTATAGAAAGTCCTTTCTTGTCCTCTGACACTAACCTAGTATATTCACTGAGTCCTGTGATAATAACATTGTAGTCTCACTGAGGCTTCTGAAATATTTGAAATCTTCATTCAGGGTTCTCACACCTACCCACACTAGGGCCTCTAACACCTGGTATCTGCCCTGGGGCCTCTGACAAACAATATTTTCCCTTAGCCCTTCAACAAGCAAACTATCCTCAGCTAGGCCTCACATACATTTTAAATGTCCTCCCTCAGGGCACATTCAATGCCTCCTCCCTCAGGCTTTTGATGCTCATGTAATATCAACACTGAGGCCTGTAGCCCATATACTTGCTGAGGCCTCTGACACACAAAATATTATCTCTGAAGATTCAGACGCATGTGATATTCTCAGACCTCTGACATATCCTCCATTGTCACTAAGACTTCTGAATCAATGACGTCTGTGACCCTAATAGTGTCCTCACTGAGGCCTCTGACAGCAATGAAGTATCAATGCTGAATCCACTGACTCAGTTAATAGCCTCACTGAAGAGTCAGGAGCATTTAATATCCTACCTTAAACCTCTGGCAGATATAATATACTCCTTTAGGCCTCTAACTCCCTGAGGACTTGACACATACAGTATCTACATTGCAACCTACAGGACCTATAAGAGGCTTACTGAGGCCCCTAGTATTAATGATGTAGTATTGGAGACATCTGACACATGTAATTGACTAACAGAGGTCTCTTCCACTTAGAATCTTTTTGACAGCCATCATATACTTATGGAGGTGTCTTTCCATAAGTGAAACCTGAGGCCTCTGACAGGTATAGTAAATTTACTGCAGCCTCTATGAAGTATAATATCCAATGTGAGGTCTGTGACAAACACATCACATTCTCACTGAAGCCTTGGACACATATCACATCATCGCAGAGGCCTCTGACATCAATAATATATCTAAACTGTGACCTTGGTCATGTTCACATTGTTACTGAGGCCTCAGGCAGTCTGGTAACACCCTGGCTCTAGACTCTGACACTTAATATCTATGAGAAGCCTCGTCCACCTACAATATTCTCACAGAGACCTATGTCAAATACAGTGTTATCACTGAAGTTTCTGACACATAAGATATAATGATTGTGGCCTGGGACACTTTTATAATAGCCTGAAGCAGGTATCTGATACTCATATCATATCCTCAATGTATCCTCTTCTGAAACTCCCATGATTCCTCCATGAGGCCTCTCACATTCACATCATATAGCACTGAGTCCACTCACACTGGTAACATACTGCCTGAGGACTCTGCAGTGGATATCATTCTCATGCAGGACAATGAAATGAATATAATATCCACCCTTAGGCTTCTAAAGCTCAGATAATGACCTCCATGAGACCTCTAACACTGAAGTACTATCTTACCAAGTGCTCTGGGATATCTGTTGTCTGCACAGATTAATGCTCTGATAGATATTCAAAATATAACTGAGACCTCCAAAGGTTACATAGTATGTACAATGAGTCCTCTGACACATGCATGTGTCTCATTGAGGTCTCTGACACATATGAAATCCCCACAGAGGGCTCCAACCTTTGTAGATGAGGGACTGAGTCATTTGAGCCCATATTTTCCTCACTGACCAGTCTGAGAAAAATCGTCTTCTCAGTAAAGCCTCTTCCATGTAATATGTAGTCATTAAGGCCTCTGATACTCATTTCATAATCTCACTGAGGCCTTTCACACTGATGTTCTTTCAACCCTGAAAAATCCATCACATACAGTGTCCCTCACTGGGTACCTTGGCACTCCTACCCTTATTCTCAATGAGACATCTGACACATAGAAGTTCTTCACTGGAGGGCTAGGGTTGTGGCTCAGTGATAGAGTGCTTGCCTTACAGGTGTGAGACCCTGGGTTCGATCCTTAGCATCACATAAAAATAAATAAACAAAATAAAGTTAGTGTGTCCTGTATAACTAAAAAAAAAATTAAAAAAAACTTACTAGAAATTTCATCTCTAAAGTATACTTACTGAGGAAACTATTCTCAATAAACCTCTCCTAGTCAGAAAATTTTCTTCACTAAGGACCTTCATACTCACATAACAGAGTGAGTGAGGCTATGATACCTACATTCTCTACCCCTAGTCTCTAACACATATACTCAACTCTCTGAGGCCTCTTAAGAGAAAATACCCTGGTTGAGACCAATAGTAATAGCAAAATAATCTCAATGAAGACTTTGATACCTATCACATCCTTATTAAGGCCTCTGACTTTGACCAAATATTTTCAGGACATCTTCTGAAAAATGTATCAGTCTCAATGAGGATTCAGACACTCAGGTGATAGCCTCCCTCTGGACTCTGACACTAAATGTCCATATGAAGGCACTGTCACATATAATAGGCTAGCACAGGTCTCTTCCTATTACAGCACATATATATCCTCATTCAGGCCTTCAGCACTCATGGAACATTCTCATGGAGGTCCCCAACACTCAGGAAATATCCTCAATGAGTCCTCCTCTGACACTCAATATTGTGTACTTATTGAGGGCTCTGAAATTCCTTGATCATCTCACTGAGTCCATAAATTCTTCTGTCACATGTATAATAAACTCACTCAGGGCTCTGACACTCATGTCCTCTCCTCCCAGTTGCCTCTGACTCTTACATCACGTATTCACAAAGGCTTGCTGTATGTAGATAATATTCTCCCTCTACCTTCTGTCTGTCCCTCAGTTAATATCTCAATGAGAGCTCAGACACAACTAAGAGCCTCACTGGCAGAGATCCTGATTCTCTAGTCATATTTAAAAATCATGGAGGGCTCAGACAGTATCTTTCTGTCAACACAGACTCCTCTGACATTTTAAGTGTCTCCTTGAGGTCTATGACACAGACACTCTCCATGCAGGACTCTCACCCAAGCGGTACAAATGCTCAGGCCTTTGACACAATTATATCCCCAGTGAGGGGTGTGACACTGATGTAGCCTCTTCCCTGAGGACTCTAACACTCATAAAGTTCTCACTGAGTAGCCTGGCACTCCTGTCACATCCTATGTGAGACTTCTTATACAGGATTTCCTCCCTGAGATCTTTGAGGCATAGATTAAACATCCTAGGATCTCAAACACATTCAATGCCTCCAGCTAAGCCACTTGCAGTCAGATATTTTCCTCACTGAGGATGTTCATAGTCATGTAATAGTGTGATTGAGGGATCTGAAACATATTATATACATTGAGTTCTTGGACATATGTATTCAACTCACTGAGAACTCAGAGACAATACCCTAGCTGAGTCCTGTGGCAATCATTGATTAATCTCAATGAAGCCCCTGACGCATCCTCAATGAGGCCTGTAGCTGGATAATATTTTATTATTGATTTCTGGGTCACATATGTGATTCTTGCTGAAACTTGCTGAAACTCAACTAATAGCCTCACTCTGGAATTAACTTTCCACATCAAATATCGAAGACATATACTGTATTTGCAAAGGCCTCTTACTCTTACCATTGGCACACTAATGACTATGACCCATGCAATATCCCTGTTCTGATGGTGACTACTCAAATAGAACCCTTCTGGTGGTCTTATCCCTGATAGGATATTCACAATAGGTCCTCCTCTGACTTTGCATCCTATACACACTTCGGCCTCTGATATTCATATTTTATTTCATTGATTATACAGACACCTGTAAGCAACTTCCTAAAGATGCTCTAAAATATCCACACTCACAGCATTTAGAATCATGATATTTTTTCAGAGACTTCTGAAACCCGTATAATATACTCATAGAAGATTTCAATGCATAAAATTTCCTCATGTGGCTGCTGACACTAATAGATTTTATTCACTGAGTTCTGAGATACTCCATCATAATCCCCCTGAGGTTTATGAAATCTTCACTCAGGTTCTTATATGTTCTACCCACACTGAAGCCTCTGACTCGTGGTATCATCACAGTGGCCTCAGGAAAACATATTTTCTCTTACCCCTCTAAAAAGCAATCTAACCTCTGCTGAGACTTCTAACAACAATGAAGTACCAGTGTTGAGTCCTCTGACTCAGTTAATAGCCTCAATGAGATTTTGGGCTCATGTAATATCTTTCTGAAGACTCTGACATATATAATATACTCCCTGAGGCCTCTAAATCCCTGAGATCCTCTGACACTTTTAAGTGTCTCCTTGAGGTCTCTGACACAGACTGTAGCTCCACTTGGGACTTTCACCCAAGCAGCACAAATGCCAAGTCCTTCAACACAGTAATACCCTCACTGAAGTATGTGACATTAGTATACCTTCTTCCCTGAGGACTCTAACACAATTAATGTTCTCACTCATAAGCCTGGCATTCCTGTTTTATCTTCTGTGAGGCCTTTGACACATAGGATTTCTTTCCTGAGACCTTTGAGCCATAGATTGAACATACTGAGATCTCAAACACAAGCAATGCCTTCAACAAGGCCTCTTCCACTCAGATATTTTTCTCATATAAGGTTGTTCATAGTCATATAACAGTGTGATTGAGGGCTATAATACATATACTACTCACACTCAGGTAATAGCTTTGCTCTGGATTCTGACACATAGAGTCCTGTAGACTCTAACACATTTACTATGCTTACTGAAGTCTCTAACAAACAATAAGGGCTTCAGTGAGGACTGAAACTTCTGATATACATAATATTCTCAGGGCTTTCACATTTATATAAAATTCTAATTGAGTTCTCTGATATTCATATAATGTCCTCAGTGAAGCTCCATCTATGTAAAAGATGTAATGCCTCACTGAGGCACTTTACAGAATATACTCATTGAGGTCTGTAACACTCATATAACATTTTCATTGATTCCTCTGACACTCATGTAATGAGGCCTATGTCATCTATAATGTCCTCACTCAGTGCTCTGACATACAATATGCAATTTAAGGTCCTTACCTATAATGTCCTCTCTGATGCCTGTGGCACTAATATGATAACTTCACTGAGGTTTATAACAAATATCATGTTCACATGAGGCCTCTAACCCATATAATGATCTCACTGAGGCCTCTGTTTAATGCACTATCCACACTACAACCTCTAAAGAATACAATCTTCTCACTGAGGTTTCTGACACATATAATGTGCTCACTGAGTCCTCTAACACATATAATATCCTCTCTCAGTTTTATATCTCATGTAATATCCACATCGAGTCCTGTCACACTAATATAGTATCTTCATTGTAGCCTTTACCAGATACAGTATACTCACTGAGGCTCTGAAAAGACCTGTGGCACACATAATATTCTTTTTTTTTACACATATAATATTGTTACTGATGCCTCTGACATTTTCACACTGAGTTATCTGACACATTTGATATCCATGCTGATATCTTTAAAATTGATATCATCACTTAGTCCTCTGACACATATAAGGGGACATATAATATCCTCAGTGAGTCCTCTTACAGATATAATATGTTAACTAAATAGACTAAAATATATATATTGACTTCATTGAGGCCTCTGACACTCATATAATATCACCACTGAGATTCTGACAAACATAATATGATCAGTGATGAGTCTAATACATATAATGTGCTCACTGAGTTATCTGACACTTATGTAATATTCTTTAATTTTTTATTTTTTAGTTGTAGTTGGACACAAAGGTATTGTACCTTTATTTTTTGTGTATTTTTATGTGGTGCTAAGGATTGAATCCAGGGCTTCACATGTACTAGGCAATGCTCTACTGCTTAACCACAACCCCAGCCCCAAATGTAATATTTTTAATGAGGTGGATGAGACATATATATATCCACAAAAACCCTTTGACATTCATGTGATAGTCTCATTTAGGCCTCTGAAATATATAATAACCTCACCAAGTTCTCTTTTTATTTATTTATTTATTTTTTATTATTGGTTGTTCAAAACATTACAAAGCTCTTGACATATCATATTTCATACATTTGATTTTTACCCCGTATACAGATTGCAGAATCACATCAGTTACACATCCACATCACCAAGTTCTCTTGACACTCATAATATTCTCACTGAAATCTCTGATACTCATATAATGTCATCAGTTAAGACTATAACACATATATTTTTTTATTAGTTTCTCATGGCAATACAATGATCTTGACATATCATATATTATCCTCATTGAGTTCGCTGGATCTTCATATAACAATCTCACTGAGGCCTCTGGCAAAAATAATACCTTAATTGAGTCCTCTGAGTGATATAATATACTCATTGAGTCATCAAACTCATAATGACCTATTGAAGACTTTGACACTCAATAATATTCTCAATAACTTGAATACACTGGCATAGACTTGTAATCACAATGAATCGGGAGCATGAATCAGGAAGATTGCAAGTTTGAATCCAGCCTCAAAAATTTGGTGAAGCAATGTCTCAAAATGAAAATATTAAAAGAGCTGAGGATGTATCTCAGTGGTAAAGTACTCCTTGGTTCAATCTCCAGAACACACACAAACACATATACACACACACACACAAACAAACACACACACACATATACGCATATATATAATATATTTGCATAAATATATATTTGCATACATTATATAAATATATAATTTATATAAAGGTGTATATATATTCTCACTGCAGCTTATGACACACATATATATATGTATATAATGACATACATATATAATATACTCACTCAGACCTCTGACACTCATATAATATTCTCAACCTCTGACCTATATAATATTCTCACTAAGGCCTGTAATGCAGATAATATCCTCATTGAATCCTCTGCCATTCATGACACATACAATGTCCTCACAGAGGCATCTAGTCCTAATATAATAGTTGATCGTTTTTTTTTTTTTTTTTTTTTTTTTTTTGTACTAGATATTGAATCCAGGGGCACTTAACCATTAAGCTACATGCCGGCCCTTTTTATTTATTTATTTATTTTTGAGACAGGGTGTCTCTTAGTTGCTTAAGGCCTCACTTAGTTGCTGAGGCTGGCGTTGAACTTGCCATCCTCCTGCCTCAGCCTTATGAGCTTCTGGTATTACAAGCATACATGACCTTTTGTCATTGATATTATTACAGTATACACATTGTGCTGTTTAATACTAATGTGATATTCACATTGTTTCCCAAAGTATGCTTACAGTGTAAATAGATGGCCTCTAATAGTAATATATTTACTTACCATGGACCCTTACTGCCTTCACAGTGATATCCAGACTGTGGTCTTTAATGCTAATCTACTATGAACACTTTGGTTTTATATCACTATAATAATCACTAAGTGATCTTCTTATACTAATATAACATCCAACATTTAGCCTCTAATATTAATGTAACACACACACACACACACACACACACACACACAGTGGCTTGTAATGAAAAATTTTCTTGCAATGGTATTTCTGAGATTTGGCTGAGCTGGATTTATAAGGGTCAACTTCCCTAATAAAGTCTGATGTCTGTTTTTCTGGCGTAGTATTGACATGGTGGTTTTTAATAAGCAGTTGACTTTCTCATAGTGCTAAACTTACAGGAACCCTGCATTGGTGGTGCAAAATGCTCTGTATCCTTTCACTCACATTCCCCACTAGTCATTGCTATGCCAGGTTTGTATCTCCATGTAAAACACTGCAATGTATTTTACTCAATGTAGGAATGGATACTCTCAGGTGACCATCACATAACCTCCAAATCAGGACATCAGCAAGCTTCTCCATGGCAATCAATCCTCACTTTCACTACCTGCCCAACTGGGGAAAAAAAGCACTCCTTTTTTACTCATACATAAAATTCTTTTCCTAAAACTCCGTTTGAGCCTGTCCCTCATTCTCATGACTTTAACAGATGGAAAGTATACACATGTACTTTTCTTTTAATACCTCCTTTCAGTTCTTTGGGGTTAAATACATAGAAATGGAGTTGTTGAGTAGTATGATAATTCTATTTTTACTTTTTGAGGAAATAGCAAACTATTCCACACACAAGCTTCACATTATTTATTGTTACAGATATATAAAAGAATGCTGATTTCTCTTCATCCTTAGCCAAATGTAGAGCTTATCTTGGAAGAAAATCAGTAGGAAAAGTAGAGCTCATCTTAGAAAAAAATCAGACCTTCCACAATTAGAAATTAAATTGTGTAATAGCATATTGCCCCAGTGGTTGCAGGAGCTGGTGCTGAGGACCTCTGGAGTATATGTGTAGGAGGCTAGCTTGGGGGACACAACAAGAACTCCATGGATAAAAATAGAGGATTGAAAATTCATGGAAGAAACAGAGAAGGAAAAGTAGAGCTTATTTTTTGGATTGCCTTTTTTCTTGCAATATTTTTATGAAATATTCACAAGGTTGCCCAAAATCACTTGTTATTTTTAAATACTTTTATTTTATTATTTATTATTTTTTATTATTATTAGTAGTAGTAGTAAAAGTGAGTAAATTTCAGTACAGTTTTAACTTGCATGTCTATAATGACACTAATACAATATCCTATTAATCATCTTTCATGTTTACTAGTAAAAAGTGTATATTCAAGTCCTTTGTCAATTTGAAGCTACTTTGTGGCTTGTTGTGCCAAGAAATAAATTCTTGGTCTCTGCTTCAGTTTCCTGTCTCTTAGCTCCTCATTCTTCAATCTATGAAGCAATGTGTCTGTCTGATACCAGTGAGGTGATTAATGGTCTAGGGCTCCTGGGCAACACAGGATGACCATGTTCAGTGGGAAAAAAAAAAAAAAAACAATCATTACAGAGTTTGAACTTGAGCCTTCCCACATATATAAGGAGAACAGAGGAACTGAAGGCTAAACTGGTAACAAATGATCAATGATTTAATGAATCATGGGTACTTAACGAAGCATACAAAAATAGAGTTTTAGGACTCTCTGTTGTTGAAGGTGCTGGTAGGATGCTGCCTGGGGAGGGCATAACAGCTACAGGCCCTTTACCACTTACCTTTCCCTGTGTGTGTGGTCATATGCTTGCTCAAATATATTATTTAAAATATGTTTGAAAGATATGCTTTATGGTGAATTGATAGTACTAAATAGTTTTCTGGCTGCTGTGAGCCACTACATCAAATGATTCAAAGAAGAGGGTCATGGAATGTCTCATTTGTGTCCACGTTAGAAGTTGTAAGCCACCTGGGCACTTGCTGCTTCCATAAGTTCAAGTGGGAACTCTGCCATATTCAGGTAGGTAGTGTTAGAGTTTATATTAAGATTGGGGTTAGGGGTTGGGGTTAGGGGTTGGATTGGGGCTTTGCTGTTGGGAAAAGGGTTGGGGTTAGGTTAGGAAAATGGTTAGAGGTTTATGGTGAGAATTAGACTTAAGGTTTAGGGTTAGACTTAGGCGTTAGAGTTAGAGGATTAAGGTTAATGGTTGGCTTTGGTGTTAGGATTAGCAATATGGTTAGGGATAGGGTTAAGTTAGGGTTTATGGCATGGGATAGAGGTTTAAGGTTAGTGATAAAAGTTAAGGTTTGATTTTTATTGCATGAAGAAAGGCATCAGGATAGAGAAATATGGAAAGTGAATGGATGGGAGAAGGTTAAAACACCAATTGATTTGAGATACTATTAACCTGTGAAAACATTTTACAGTAAAATGTTTCAAAATGGTTGGTGCCCCATTTTTAACCAAAGTACATGCATGAAGACACAAATTGGTGTGGATAAACTTTGTATACAACCAGACACATGAAAAATTGTGCTCTATATGTGTAATAAGAATTGTAATGCATTCTGCTGTCTTATAGAAATTTTTAAAAAATTTAAATAATGGTGTCAGAATAAATATCAAAAGGAAATTAAGATGACAGAAATCAAATTTTGAAAAGAAATATCATTTATGGTCAAGAAAAACAATTTAGAAGAAAATCAGACCTTTCACAAATAGAAATTTAATTGTATAATAGCATGTTGTTCTAGTGGTTGCAGGAGCTATTGCTGAGGACCTCCAGAGTATATGTGTAGGAGGCTAGCTTGGGGGACACAACAGGGACTCCTTGGATAAAAATAGACAGAGGATTGAATATTCATGGAAAAAAAACAGAGAAGGAAAAGTAGAGCTTTTTGTGTTGCCATTTTTCCTGGAATATTTTCATTAAATGTTCACAAGGTTGCCCCAAATCACAATGCACATAGCATGCTCCCATTCTTAATCCTTAACGTCCCTGTCACTGAGCAGAGTTTATTTTATATAATACATGGGTAGCAAAGGAATCTAGGCTCCCCCTTTAAGCAAGAGAAATTCTGTGTGCCTCATGCTGTCTTTCCTTGGCTCACCTCCAGGGCTGGGAATGGAGTTCAGTGTTAGAACATTACCTGGCATGTGTGTTGCCTAGGACATGATTCTGAGAAATGTAATGTAAATGTGTGAGTGAATGAACAGCAACCAAAAATAAAGTCAGGCCAAAAAAAATATTTACAGTATGCTAGTAACATATGAACTTTTTTTTCTAACGGAGGTTTTAATATTTTGATGTGATAAGAAATATCACAACGTACTCAAGTGGACACAAGTTAAATCTTCGAAGATAAATTTTGTGCATGATTCTGACCTTCCAAAAATAAACATGGATAATTGTGGTAGCCTATGTTACAGTGATTCCAGAAGAAGAGGCTGTAGGTTCACACAAGTATAGGTATACCAGGCAGCCCTGAGTGAATAGTTGGGACCATGAGGAGAGGAATAGAAAGTCATAGAAGGAACAGAGAAAAGTTGAGTTTCTCCAGAAAATAAAAGCAGCACAAAGGAGAGACATAAGAAATAAGAGAATGAAATGATTTATTTCATGTCTATGATTGGACATAAATGCATGATTCTTCACAGTCTTTGCCTGTTTTGTTTTATTTATTTTTTGAGAGAGAGAGAGAGAGAGAGAGAGAGAGAGAATTCTTTTTTTAATATTTATCTTTTAGTTCTCGGCGGACACAACATCTTTGTTGGTATGAGGTGCTGAGGATCGAACCTGGGCCTCACGCATGCCAGGGAGCATGCTACCACTTGAGCCATATCCCCAGCCCTGTTTTGTTTTATTTTGAGATGGGTTCTGGCATTGCTTCCCTGGATCACTTTAAACATGCCATCTACGTATTCTCCAGCCTCATCCTCTCTAGTCACTGGGCCAATTCTTTAATTACTAATGTGGAAATTAACAAAATCTGTTTCATCTTTAAGTTTATTTAACAAATTCAGTATGTATCTAGTTGTCTATCATCAGCTCATCTCTGTAGGGAAACATTGAGTACTATTAACTTAAAATGCTAATTTCCCAGGAATTGAAAGAGGACTCAGGGTTAATGACTATCTTTGGAAAGTGTCATGCCTGGGATTGGATTCCCAAGGTGCAATATAAATGAGTAAATGAATGGCAACCAAAAAACAACAGAAAAATAATAAGGCAAAACAACAACATTTATGGGATGCTTGTAGCCTGCAATATTTTTTTCTAGCAGAGAAGTTATCTGTGGTTGGTATCAAAAGAAATATCAAAGTAAAAGTTAGAATATAATCTGTTAATAATCAGATTCAGGCATGAGGAGAAGCCTGTGGTATCAGCAATTCCATAAGGTTGAACTAGGAGAGTGCATGAATGCAGGTATAGAAGAGTAGCTCAGAGGAACACAGCCAGGACTTTGAGGAGAAAAGGAAAAGCTGAGAAGAATGGAAAGTCATGGAAGATATCATGAAGGAAAAGTTGAGGATCTCTCATGCTGATTTTCACCCTGGAAGATTTACATTGTTGGGGAACATGGAGTCTCTTCTACCTTGAGGTGCAAAACTCCAATGGCTGAGGATGGAGCTCAGTGATAGAGCCATTCCCTGGGATTTGTTATGCCTAGGAATAGATTTTCAGGACAGCAGTATAAATTAGTAGATGTATGAATAACAACCAGAAAACAATATAAGGAAAAAAATTTTGGATGGGATTAACCTACAAAATTTTTTGATAGTGGAGAATTTAAGGGAAGTTGGTTCCAGAAGAAATGTCTGTGTGGTAGCCTATGGTGCCAGCAATTTTAGCCTGTGCACCAGCTTTTCCAGAAAGTGAGGTTGGGGTCATGTGAGTGCAGAAGCATAAGCCTATGATCATCCAACACAGTAGAAAACTGAGGAGAAAAAGGAGAGAAAGGAACAAAAAATCATGGACAGAGAAGAAAGTTGTTTCTCTTTCTTTTGGAATAAATACAGCATTAAACAGGGAAATAAAAGAGAGAGAAAAAGCACAAAATAATTTTATTTTTTATGAAGCTAAGAAGTGAACCCAAGTAAACAGTACCTGCAGCCCCAGCCTCTTTAATGTTTAATTTTGAGACAGGGTTTTATTAGGCTGCCCACGATAATATTCTCCCATCTCAGCCACCCTATTCACAGGAAAATTTCATAAAAAATGAACATGGATATCAAAGAATTCTATTATTCCTGTTTAAAGAAGAAAAACAAAATTTTTGTTCCTCAGCCTGTATTTTCTAGGGTTAGAGTTGTTGGGAAACCCAAAACCTTCTGTACCTTGAACTGCGTACTCTCCAGGGCTGGAGACTTTCCCTGGAGTGTGTGATGCCTGAGGTTGAATTCCCAGAACTGTGAAATAAATAAGTGAATGAATGAAGGAGTAAATGGCAAGCATAGAAACAAAATCAGTCAAACAAAAACATGTATGGGATGCTAGTAACAAAAAATATTGTTTTCTAACTGAGATATTTACTATGGTTGGTGTCAAAAGAAACATCAAAATGCTTTCAAAAAGACAGTCAAATCTTTAACTAGAAAGTTCTTCTGGGTTTAGGAGGAACAACTTCCAAATCAGAAACAAGTAGGTATGGCAGCCTGTGATACCCACGAATCCAGAAGCCTAGGCTGGAGTTTGACCTGAGTACAGATGTTATGGCCCATCCTTGGGGAACACAGCTGGGACACTGGAGAAAAGAAGGCCTGAGAGGAATTGAGAGTTATGGAAGAAACAGAGAAGAAAAAGTCAGGTTTCTCTCTCTAAGAAAGGCAGCACAGTATTGATAACTAAGAAAAAGATATGAGGATGGAAACCAGGGGCATGCCACTTCACAGCCCCAGACTCTTTTTGCTTTTTTGTAAGTTGAATACTTTGTTTCTTATCTTGCTGCAAAGCTGTTCCTTTAGTATATTAAAAAACACCAACAAATACAGAATATTATACAATTAGGACAATATAGTTCTGCTGTAGTCTTTAATATTAGTATAATATCCATACTACAGCATTTACATTAATATAATACCTGATATGTGGCTTTAATATTGAAGTAATATCTATACTATAGTAAGTACAACTAATATAATAACTGTTCTGAGGTTTAATACTATTACTAATATAATAACTTCCCTGTAACCTCTAATGTTAATAATATATCCAAACTATAGAATCCAAAACTAAAATAATAGCTGGCCTGTAGTTTTCTAATACAAAATTAATATCCATGCTATAGCATCTCAAACTAATATAATATCTACCCTGTGGCAACTAATGTAGTTCTCATACGATTGTCTCTAAAACTGATATAATAGCTGCCCTGTATCCCTTAATACCAATATGACACCTTATTATAGCATCTTAAATTGATATAATAGCTACTCTGTGGCCTTCAATATGATATCCATATAATATGATATCTATAATATATAGCATTTAAAATGGATATAATATCAGCCCTATGGCCTTTAGCCTTAAATTTAATAAAATCTCTATACTATGTCATCTAAAAGTAATATAATAGCTGCCTTGTGGACTTTAATACTATTATGGTATCCATACTATAGCATCTAAAGTTAAAATAATTTAACAAAATGCCTATAGTTCTTGCACTTAATAGTAATATGATATCCAAACTATAGTATCTAAAATGAGTATAATAGCTTAATACTAATAGATATACATATATATATATATATATATATACACATAAATACATATATAATATAGAACTAATATAATTACTGAAGTTTTGGCTTTAATACCTTTTTTTTGGTAATAAGAATTGAAACTAGAGGCATTTAACCCCATCCCCAGCCCTTTTTATTTATTTATTTATTTTTTTATTTTGACACAGTGTCTTGATAAATTACTTGGGGACTCACTAAGTGGCTGAGGCTGGACTTGAACTTGTAATTCTCCTGCCTCAGCTTCCTAACTCACTGGAATTACAGGCATGTGCCACTGCCTGACTGGGCTTTAATTATGTTGTGCATACTACAGCACCTATACTAAGTACTCTAGGAGCTGCCTGTGACACTATTATTAATATTATAACTATACTGTGGCCTCTAAGGGTAATATTATAGCTCTTCTGTGGCCTTTTATATTAATATCACATCTAATATACTAGCTGACTTATGGCCTTTAATAATATCAACACTGTATCTCCTAAAATTGAAGTGATAGTTTCCCTGTGGCCTTTTAATACTATATAAAATCCATACTACAGCATCTAAAATGAATAAAATACCTGCTCTGTGACCTTCAATTTTTTGTGATATCCACATTATAGCATTTAAAACTAATAAAATAGCAGTCCTGTGGCCTATAGTTCTGATGTAGTATCCATACTTTATCCTTGTAAATAATATAACAGTTGCACTATTTTCTTTAATACCAACATCATATCCATAGTATAAACTCTAAAACTAATACTGAGCTTCCCTGTGATCTTTAATGCTAATATAATATCTATACTATAACATATGAAAAAATATGATACATTCTCTGTGGATTTTAATATTGATGTAATATCCATCTTATTAGATCTTAAGCTAATATAATAACTGCCCTGTGGTTTTCATATTATTATGGTATCCATAGAACAGTGCATGTAAAATTAATATACTAGCTTTCCTTTAGCCTTTAATGTGAATATAATATTCGTGCTCTAGCTTCCCAAACTATTGAAATAGCTGCACTGTAGCCTTTTATAATAAAATGATATCCATTAATTAATAAAATAAAATAATGGCATTACAAGTTAATATAATACTAATGAATATTCATACTCTTACATCTAAAAGTGATATAATTCCTGCCCCATGGTCTTCAATACTGATATGATATCCATACAAGAGCATCAAAAACTGATAAAGTGGCGGCCATGTGTCCTTTAAGACTAATATAGCATTTAAAATTGATATGACAGCTGCTCCGAGGCCTCTGATTTTAGTTTGATATCCATAATATAGCATCTAAAACTGATATAGGGCTAGGTGTAGTGACACACACCTGTAATCCCAGTGGTTCAGGAGGCTGAGACAGGAGGATCATGAGTTTAAAGCCAGTCTCAGCAAAACTGAGGTGCTGAGCAAATCAGTGAGCCCCTGTCTCTAACTAAAATATAAAATAGGGCTGGGGATGTAGCTCAGTGGTCAAGTTCTCCTGAGTTCAATCTCTGATACCAAAAAATAAAATAAAAATAAAACTGATATAGTATTTGCCCTGTGGCCTTCATAGCTAATATGATATCTATATTGCAGCATGTAAAAGTAACATAATAGCTGCCTTGTTGTCTTTAACACTATTATCATGTCCATCCTATAGTATCAAAATCTTATATGGCTGCTCTATGGCCTTTTGTATTATATGTTAAACATAATATTGTATTGAAAACTGATATAATAGCTGCTTTGTGGCTTTTGGTTCTAATGTGATATCCATATATAGCATCCATATATAGCATCTAAAACTGGCCTTAGAGCTATTCTGCGGCGTTTAATACTTATATAGTATCCATACCATAGCATCTGAAAATAATAAAATAACTACATGATGGTGTTTAATGCTAGTATGATATTCATAGTATAGAATATATCACTAATACAATAACTGCCCAGTAATCTTTAATACCATTATGATACCCAACTATAGCTTCAAAAATTGATATAATAGCTGCCCAGTCATTTTTTTGTTTTTGGTATTGGCAATTTAAACCAAAGCAATTCTGAGCTACATCCCCAGCCAACACCACCACCCTCATTTTAAAAAATTGTTTAGTTGTATGTAGACTCAGTGCCTTTATTTGTTTTTATGTGGTGCTAGGATCTATCTCAGTGCCTCACACTTGCAAGGCAAGTCTCTGCCACTGAGCAGCCCCACCCCACCCCTTTTTTAAAAACAAAAATTGAGACAGGGTCTCACTGAGTTGCTTAGGGCCTCCTCAGTTGTTGATGCTGGTCTTGAACTTGTGATCAGTATTATATTTGAAACTAATATAATAGCTACCCTCTGGTGATTATATTAATATATTATTGATAATATATATTCTAAAACTAATAAAATAAAACTACTAAACTATGGCTTTTCATACCAATGTAATATCCATATTATAAAATCTAAAACTAATATAGTAGCTTCTATGTGGCCTTTTATATTAATATAATATTCATAATCTATAATATTTATACTATAGTATCTGATAATAATATAATAGCTTTCTTCTAAAATTTATAATTTATATGATACAGATATTATAGATTTTAAAATTAATGTAATGGGTGCTCTGTGACTTTTAATTTTAATACAATATCCATACTGTGACACCTAAACTAATATAAGAACTGCCCCATGATCTTTAATTCTAACATGATATCCACACAATAGCATTGAAAATTAATATTATTAGTGCCCTGTGGCTTCTAACATTAATATAACACCTTTAGTAGAGCATCTAATATTGATGTTCTGTGAATTTTAATGTTAAAAATGATGTAGATACTACTGCAAATAAAACTGATTAAATCACTGACCTGTTTCCTTTATTATTAACGTATTATCCAAAGTGTGATCTGGAAAACTAATAAAAAAAAATTCTGTGGCCTTTAACATTAATATGATATCCACAGTGTGGCTTCCAGAACCAATGTAATTGCTTCAATGTCACTTTCATGCTAATATGATGCCCATAAGATGGCATCTACAACTTTTGCAATAGCTGCGCTGAGGCCTTTACCTGAATGTGATATTAATACCATAGCATCTGAAATGAATATCATACTTGGCCTGTGACATGTAACACTAACACAATAGCTGAACTTTGCATTCAACTATATCCATACTGTGAGATCTAAAGCAAATATAATCTGTCCTGTGGCCTTAAATATGAATGTAATATCCATACAATAGCATCTAAAACTAATATAATATCTGCCTTGTGGACTTTAATACTAATATAATGGTCATAATATAGTATTCAAAGCCTAATATAACATGTAAATTTGATATAATAGCTATGCTATGGCCTTTATATTAATATAACATCCATACTATAGTATCAAAAACTGATAAAACAGGTGTTCTGTGTCCTATACTTATTCCTATAATATACCATGTAAAACTAATTCTGCCTTGTGAATATTATGTTAACGTACATACTGTAGTATCTAAAATTAATATAATATAATAAATTTATAATTATATGATAGCCACATTATAATATTTTAATAGTAACATGATATCCATATTATAGTATCCAAAATCAATATAATACCTGTCCAGTGGCTTTTAACATTGATGTAATATCCATACTGTAGCATCTTATATTAATATATTAGCTGCCCTGTGGCATTTTATACATATATAATATCTAAATGTAACAGCTAAAACTAATATAATATCTACTTTTTGGTTTTCTAATTATTATAATATTAATACTATTGTATCTAAAATTGGTATAACATCTGCCCTGTGGCCTTTAATATTAATATAATTTTTGTAGTGTAGCATCCAACAGTAATATAAGAGCTGCAAAGAGCTGCACTATGGGCTTTCTTACTAGTATATATTTCCATTGTATAACATCTAAAACTAACATAAGAGCTCCCCAGTGGCCTTTGAATTAAGGTAATAATAATAACATAACATCTTAAACTATTATAATAGCGGAACTTTGGCTTCAAGACTAATATAACTTGTTAATATAATAGCTCCCTATGGCCTTTGATACTAATACAGTATCCAGGCTATTTGTTCTAAAACTGATACAATAGCTTCTATGTGTCTTTGAATATTAATGGAATATACATGCTATTGCATCTAAAAATAATAAAATAGCTGAACTGTGGTCTTTAATACTTTGTTATTCTTATTATATCATCTAAAATTGCTATAATAGTTTTCCTGTGGCCTTCAATATAAATATGATATCCATATTTGAGCATTTCAAACTAATACTAATGTGATACCAATATGTATCACCTAAAATTGATATAGTAGCTGCCCTGTGGCTTTTAATACTAATATGATAATCATACTATAGCTGCCGTGTGGCATTTAAGTTTATGTTCTATTTATTGTGTGGGCTCTAAAATTAATATAATAGCTGCCTTATTGTCTTTAATCCTAATACAATGACCACACTAGAGAATCTAAAAGTGACACAGTAGTTTCCCTGACCTCCAATACTAATATGATATCCATACTAGAGCATTGAATATAATATGATAGTTGCCATGTGGCAATTAATATGAATATGTTATTCATACTATGGCATCTTATATTAATATAATATCTGTAGTGTGGCCTTTAGCACTCATAATAGGCATACTGTTATCTAAAACTGATGTATTATCTGCCCTGTGACCTTTAATACTGATGTAGTCTCCATCATAACATCTATGCTGCCCTATTATCTTTAATATGATATCCATTACTACAGCATCTAATAGTAGTAGCTAAACTTTGGCATTTCATACCTGTTATGAAATTCCCAAAAAACCTTGTGTAAGACAATGGAAAAAAAGTTGAGATGTCAAAAGATTTGGTTATGAGAGCCTTAACCTAATTAGTGCATTAACTCACACATTGGGATTAAGTGGTTTTTAACCAGAGGCTATTAATTTAGGATGGGTGTAAATTTAGGGTGTGGCTGGAGAGATGGGTCACTGGGGACATGCCTTTGGGGTTTATGTTTTGTTCTTGGTGAGCAGGGATCTCTTTCTTCTTCTTTGCCATGCCCTGAGCAGCTTCTTTCATACCCTTTGGCCATGATCATGTTTGCCTTACCTTGGGCCAAGAACAATGCAGTTGGTCATATTTGGACTGAGGCCTCTGAAACTATGAACACCTAATAAACTTTTCCTCCTCTAAAGTTTTTCTTATCAAGTCTTTTCATCATAGTGGCAGAAAAAGCTAACTAAAATACAAGGTGGTACCTAGAGTGGATTAATTGCTCTGAATAACAGCACATGGTCACATGGGGTTCAGAAGCCCGGATGCTGTTTTTTGGGGGGAAGAAATTTTGAAAAGTTTAGAGATGCAAGCTGAATCTTTAGAATGTTGTAGGTGGATTTTAATGGGGGGTTCTGGTGGGAGCCCAGAAGTCTGTAATGCTAATTGGAGTACAGATAGTAAAGACTGGACTTGTGAGGTTTCAGAAGAGAACTCTATTGGAAATAGAATGAAAGGCCATTCTTGTTAAATTTTGGCTAAGAAGTTGTGTATATTTTGGTTTGTACTGAGACTTTCTGGGAGGCTGAATTTAAAGGTGATAGTGTAAGTAATCTGGTGGGTGGTAATTTCAAGGCAGCAAAGCATTTAGGCAATGACAAAAATATTGCTGGCAACTTTTGTCCAAATTTACTGTGATAATCAGGATCATAAATCAGTGGAGATTTGAATAACTTGCAGTTTTGCCAGAAAAGTGTGAGGCAAACTGAGGCTAACAAAGGAAGTTGTGGTTGTTAAAGAAATTAGAACCACAAAAGATATGCTAAATATTTTACTCAGAGACAATAGGAAAGTTGGCCTGAAGGCATCTCAGGAATCTGCAAGACCATCCTCATCTTGTTTGCAGAAGGAGCCCAGGAAGTTGTTTCACCATGCTTAGAGGCTCAGGCACCTCCAGGCTGCTGAAACCATGGTCTCAGGAGGCTTGACTACTGCTTGACATGGTGGGAACTTGGCATCAACCATGTGGTGCTAGTTCTGTAGGGTTGAAAGACGCTGGACTAAGGGGGTCATAGAGGCATCCATGGAGATGTCAAAGGAAAACCTGGGAGACCAGGCAAAGTGTAACAGGGTTGGAGACTCTGCAGGTAGCCCCTGAGAGGTTGATGAATGAATTAATGAGAAGGAAGCTGAAACTGCATTGGAGATCTCTGAGATTAAGGGATACAAGTATCATGGAACATCTGCCAAGGAAACTCAAGGAATTGAGCAGAGACAGGCCAAGAAGAGGCCACATAGACTGCTACTAACAAAACCATAGGAGTGGAGTTACCCAGGCACTTAGGATAGAATATCACAATGCCATATGCCTTAGATGCTAGATGTGAAAATACAGGTTTTGTTTGCCCAGCTGGATTTTGGTCTTGCTTTTGTTCCGTGCCTCTCTCTATGCCCCTATTTCTCCCTTGTAGGATGGAAATGTTTACTCTGTGCCATTATATATTGAATGTGTGTGTGTGTGTGTGTGTGTGTGTGTGTGTGTGTGTTGATTTTTACAGGGGTTTTCACACTGTGATTTTGTTTTGAATCTCAGAAGAGACTTTGGAATTGGACTTTTGGGGAATTCTGAAACTGAAGAACATCTAGACTCTTGGCAATGGACTCAATGTATTTTGCATTGTGAGATGAGCATGAACTTTTGAGGGCTGGGAGCAGAATATTATGGTTTAGATATGAGATGTCACTCAAAATGTCATGTGTAAAAAAATGCAAGAAAGTTTAGACATGAAATGATTGGGTTATGAGAGCCTTAACCCAATCAGTCCATTAATCCACTGAGGGTTTAAGTGGGTGGAAACTGTAGTAAGGTAGTGTGTGGCTGGAGGAGGTGGTTCACTGGGGGTATTCTTTTGAGGTGTATTTGTTCCTGATGAGCAGATTTCTGTATCTGCTTCCTGTTTGCCACATTCTGAGTGGCTTTCCTCCTCCACAAGGATGGAGTTGGCCTTTTATGGGCTGAAACCTTGGAAACTGTGAGTGCCAAATAAAATTTTCATTCTCTAAAAATGTTCTTGTCAGAAATTTGAGATGCAAAGGTAAAAAACCTAACTAAAATAATACTATACTATCCAGAAATAATATAATAGTGGCGTTTTGGCTCTTTGTACTAATATAATATCCATAGTATAGTATCCAAAATTAGTTTAATACTATTATGATATCAATACTATAGCATCCAAAACTAATATAATACCTGCACTATGTCCTTTAATACTATGATGATATTCATAGTATAGTAACTACAACTAATATAATAGCTGTCCTATGGCCTTTAATATGAATATAATATCAATCATGTGGCCTCTAAAAGTGAAATAACAGCTGCCTTGTGGTCTTTTAATACTAATATATTATCATCTGTACTATGGAACCAAAACTGATATAATAACTCCCCTGTGAACTTTAATATAATATCCATATTGTGGCATCTAAAGCTGATATAATAACTAAAATGGTATATTTAATATTAGTATTATACCCATACTGTGGCTCCAAAGCTATTATAATAGCTCCATATGGTCTTTAATATTAATATAATATCCATACTATAGCATCTAAAACTAATATAATAGCTGTCCTGTGGCTTTGAATACTACTATGATATTTGTATTATAACATCCAACATTAATATAATATTTTTCATTAGTACCATTAGTACTAAAATGATATCCATAAAATTTTACCTGAAATTCCTATAATATCTGCTTTATGGCCTTTAACACTAATATGGTATTCATATGCTCTTACATTTTAATATAACATCGATACTAGGACATATAAAATGAATATAATAGCTACCTTGTGACATGTAATATTGATATAACATCTATATAATACCTATAAGACTAATATAGTAGCTTCCATGTGGCTTTTAATATTAAAATAATATCTTTACTTTCACATCTAAAATTGATAGAAAAGCATCCCGTGACCTTTAATACTCACAAAATATACACACAGTAGTAATTAAAATTGGCATAATAATTGCCTTGTGGCCTTCAATACTACTATCATATCTATTCTAGAGCATCCAGAACTGATGTAAGAGCTGTCCTGTGTGGCCTTTAATGCTAATATGATATTCGTACTATAATATTTAAAACTGATATAATATTTGCCCTGTATCCTTTAATACTAATATCTTATCCACATTATTAGGTAATACTGATACAGTAACTTCATTGTGGCCTTTAACACTAATATCATATCTATCTTATAGCATGTAAAACTGTTATATTAGCCACCCCATGACCTTGAATGCTAATATTATAAGATAGCATTGAAAATTGTTATATTAGCTACCTATAGATTTAGTATTATTATTTTATCCTCACTATAACATCTCAAATTATTGTAATAAGTTCCCTGAGGACATTAGTACTAATAAAATAACCAGATTATAACATAAAAAGAGAATATAATAACTGCCTTGTGGCCTTTAATTCTAACATGATATACATATTATGGGCTCAAAAATTAACCTAATAAATGCCAAAAAGCTTTTAATAATAATGATCATAGCTGTCCTGTCTTCTTTAATACTAATATAATATCCAACCTAAAACATCTAAAACTGACATAATCATTGCTCTTTAGGCTTTAATACTAATATGGTATCCATAAAACAGCATCTAAAAGTAATGTAATAGCTGCAATTTGGTCTTTATCATTAATGTAAAATCCATAGTATCACACACCTAAACTAACTTTTTGTAGATGTTAATATTAATAAAATAAATATACTGTGGCCCATAGTACTAATACAATGACTGTCATGTGACCTTTAATATTAATATATATCCACAGTATAACACCAAATGCTAATATATAATGGTTGATCTGTGGCCTTTAGTACTAGTATGATATCTTTATAGCATCTAAAATTAACAATATCTGCTTAATTGCCTTAAGTTATATGATGCCCAAACTATACCATCTGAAGCTGATATAATAGTTGCCCTATAACATTTAATATTAATATGAAATACACACTAGAGATCATCTAAATCTAATATCTGCCATCTGATCCTTAATACTAATTTCTGTACTATAGCATCTAAAATTAATAGCTTCCTGTGGTTATTAATAAAATATCAATATCGTGGCCTCTAAATCTGAAATACTACCTGCCCTGTGGCCTTTTGACACTAGTATTCATAATGTAGCATCTAAAACTAATAAAATAACTGACCTATGCAGTTTAATATTAATATTATAGCTATAATATCATTTTTAAAACTAATATAATTCCTCTACAGTAGCCTTTAATCGTAATACAATATCCATCCTATAACATCTAAAACTAACATAAAAGCTGTCCTGCGGCATTTAGTATTCACATGTTATTCATAATATAAAACATAAAGCTAATGGGTCTGGGATGTGGCTCAAGCAGTAACGTGCTTGCCTGGCATGTGCGGGGCACTGGGTTCAATCCTCAGCACCACATAAAATAAAATATAAAGATGTTGTGTCTGCTGAGAACTAAACAATAAATATTGAAAAATTCTATCTGTCTCTCTATCTTAAAATAAAATAAAGCAACTATAATTGCTCACTATGGCCTTTAGGGCTTATATGGTACCCACACATAGCATCTAAAATAATACGATAAATCCCTTGTGAAATCTAATACTAGAATGTTATCCATATTGTGTCATATAAAAACAATGCAAGTAGTACTGGGGTATTTAATATTAATGTAATACCATACTCTTATCATCTTAGAGTGATAAAATAGCTGCCCTGAGCCCTTTAGTTCTAATATAGTATTCATATTATAGCATTTAAAACTAATATTATAGTTTCTCTATGGCTTTTGATCCTAATATGATACCCATACTCATATTTAGATGCCCTTAAAATAATATAATATTTATATAATAGCATCTAAAATAAATATAATAGCTGCTCTGTGGCCTTTAAATTCGATGTAATATCAATTCTATAGCATGTAAAACTAATTTAATAGCTGTTCTATGTCTTTAATACTCAATAATATCCATACTATAGCATGCAAAATTAATAGCTGCCCTGTGGCCTTTAATATAAATCCTTGTCATAACTTTGAAAACTAATGTAATAGTCCATGTAGTTTCTTTTTTTTGTGTGGTAAATGATATTCATTATTGAGCTCAAGCTATAATATAGTTACCCTGAGTTTTCAATACTAAAGTAATATCCTTAATATAGCATCTTAAACTAATATAATAGATGGTCTGTGAACTTTAGTATTAATTGAACATCTTAAACTAAATAGCATCTTATACTAATATATGTCCTGTGGCTTTTAATATTAATATGACATTCTATATTAGTGAATCAAATACTAATATAATAAGTACCCAGTGGCTTCATTATTAATTGATATTTATACTATAGCATATAAAATTAATATAAAACCTGCCTGGTGGCCATTAATATTAATGCAATAATATTATAAATGTAATATATATACTATATATATTATATATACTATATATACTATATGTATTCAATACAACTGTATCTGTACCTAATATAATATCTACCCTGGGGCCTTTAATATTAGTATAATTGAGCATACTATAGTGTCTCAAACTGATACAATAATTGCCCATTGGTTTTGCATACTAATGTAATATGCATAGTAAACCATCAAATATGAATATAATACCTGCCTGTGACGATTAATATTAATGTAATGTCCATACTACTACAACTGATACTTATATAATATCTGCCCTGTGGCCCTTATTATTAACAGAAATCCATACTATAACATCTTTTACATTTTAAAATATTTTTCTTAGTTGTAGATGAACACAAGACCTTTGTTTTATTTTTTTATATTTATGTGGTGCTGATGATCAAACCCAGTGCTGCACATGTGCTAGGTAAGTGCTCTACCACTGAGCTGCAAACCCAGCCTCTATAATATAATATCTTAAACTAATAAGATAGCTTTCTTGTGGCCTTTAATATTACTAATATATTATTATACATACATACATATTGTGACTTCTTCTAACAATAGAATAACTTGCCTGTGGCCTTCTATATTAATATTATATCCATACAGAAATATAATAGATCTCTTCTGGCCTTCAATATCAATGTAGCATTCCTACTACAGAATCTTAAAACTAATATACTCCCTGTCCTGTGCTCTTAGTACTAATATGGCATCCATAAAATAGCAACTAAATCTTATGTAATATCTGCTATGTGACCTTTAATACTAATGTAGCATACAAAACTAATATAATAGCTGCCCTGTGGCCTATAATAATAAGGTATTAATACTATAGCATCTAAAACTGAAAGAACAGCTGCCTTATGGCCTTTAGTACTCATGATATTCATATTATAGCATATAAAACTCATGTGATAGCTGCCTGTGGCATTTAATGCTGATATGGTATCCATATAAGAATATCAAAAACAGATAGATTTGCTGTGGGTTTAATATTAACATGATATCCATATGGTGGCCTCTAAAACTGAAATAATAGCTGCCTGGTGTCCTTTTAATACTAATCCAGTATCTAAACCTAGCATCTAAAACTGATATAATAGGTGCTCTGTGGCCTTCATTACTAATACATCTATAATTGTAGCATGAAAATTTAATATAATAGCTGCCCTGTGGCATTTAATACTAACATGATATTCATATTGTAGCATATAAAATTGATGTAAGTGCTGTGCTGTGGCCTTTTATACTAATATGATATAGATAGTGTGGCACTAGCATGAATATAATGGCTGTTCAGTTGCCTTCAATACTAATACAGTATCAATACTGTGGCAGCTGAAACTAATAAAATATCTGCCCTGTAGCCTTAAAGACTATTATGTTATCTATATTATAGCTTCTATAGCTAATATATTGTTTGTTCTTTGGTATTTAATATTAATATGATATCCATATTACAGCTTCTAAAACCAATATAAAAATGGCCGGTTGCCATCTAACCCTAATATGAATATGATATCCATACTTTAGCCATAAAACTAAAATAACAACTGCCCTGTAGCATTTAATATTAATATAATATGCATTATTTGGCCTACAAAACTAACATAGTAGCAGCCATGTGGCCTTTAATATTAATATAATACATACACTGTGGCCTATAATCTAATATAATGGCTGTCTCAAGGCCTTTAGTACTAACATGATATTCATACCATAGTATCCACAACTAATATCATAGTTTTCCTATGAAATTTACAATTTATATAATATAGGTATTATAGATTTTAAAGTTAATGTAACAAGTGCCCTGTGACCTTTAATTTTAATATAATATCTATACTATAGTATCTAATACTAATATGATTGCTGCCCTATGATCTTTAATATCAACATGATATCTATACAATAGCATTAAAATTGATATACTAGTCCCCTGTGGCTTTAAACATTAATATAGCATCTTTAGTAGAGTGTCTAATACTGACATTATAGCTGCCCTGTGAACTTTCATGTTAATATGATGTAGATACTATAGCAACTAAAACGAATTAAATCACTAACCTCTTTCCTTTATTATTAACATAATATCCAAATACATTTTCTATGGCCTTTAACATTAATATGATATCCACAGTGTGGCCTCCAGAACCAATGTAATTGCCTCAATGTTGCTTTCATGCTAATATGATGCCCATAAAATAGCATCTACAACTAATGCAATAGCTGCACTGAGGCCTTGGCATGAATTTGATATTAATACCATGGCATCTGAAATGAATATAATATTTGACCTGTGGCAAGTAATACTAATATAACATTTATTACATAGTATCTAAAGCTAATATAATAATTAATCCTGTGTCCTTTAATATTACTTTGATATCCTGCTAGAATATCTAAAACTAAATGATAGCTACACTTTTTCTTTTATTTGTACTATTCATAGTGTAGCATCTGATACTAATATATTAATATTCATGTAACATTTTTATTTGGTATCTAAAATTAATATAATATCTGTACTGTGGCTTTTAAAGCTAATAGGATGTTAGTATCATAAATAGGTATTATAGCATCAAAAACTAATATGTATACTGTATCATCTAAATCTGACATAATATTTGTCCAATGGCCTTTAATAGTAATATAATATCCATACTAGAGCATATACAACTAATGTAATACTGCCTTGTGCCTTGTTACTATATCCATAGCACAGTACCAAAACCTGGTATCATAGCTGCACTGTGGCTTTTAACTCTAATATAATATCCATACATAGCATCTAAAATGAATGTAGTAGCTGATTTGTGGCCTTATTATTAATTTGATATCCATAGTGAAGCATGTAATACCAATATAATACTTGTCTTATTGCCTTAATACTAACATGTTTTCCACATGTAGCACATAAAACTAATAAAATAGTTATGCAGTGGTGCTAAAGACTAATCTGATGTCCATAGTGTAGAATCTGTTACTAATAGATTTGATGCCCTCTAGCCTTTAATATTATTATAATGTCTATACTATACTTTCTACAATTTATACAATAGCTTCTCTGTCACTTTTTGTGTTTCAGGAATATCCATAGTATTGCATCTGAAACTAATTTTATATCTTCCCTGTGGCCTTTAGTACTAATATTTTATCCACACTATAGCATTGAAAATCAATATAATAGCTCTACTGTGGACTTCAATATTAAAGCCATTCTTTAATCTCTAAAACTAATATAACAATTGACCTGAGACCTTTAATATTAACATAATACCCATACTTTTGCTCTAAAACTAATATAATAGCTGCCACATGGCTTTAATGTTAATATAATATTCATACTGTGGCTTAAAAACTAATATAATGGCTACTTTTAATACTAATGTGATATACATAGTATAGAATAAAAAAACTAATAGCTGCCTGTGGACTTTAATATTAACATAATATCCATACGTTTGGCCTCTAAAATTTACATAATATCTGCCATGTAGCTTTTAATATTAATAGAATATACAAACTGTGACATATAAACTTATATAATGGCTGCCCTGTGGCCTTTGATACTAATATGACTTCTACATGTCATATCCAAGACTAACAAAATAGAGCCCTCTTGTTTTAGTCATCTTTTTTCATTGCTGTAACCAAAAGCACAATTGTAGAAGAGGAAAGGTTCATTTGGAGGCTCACAGTTTCAGAGTTCTCAGTCCACAGACAGCTGGATCCATTCCTTGTCTTTCAGGATGAGGCAGGACATCATGGTCGAAGAGTGTGGTGGAGGAAAGCAGCTCTCATGATGATCAGAAATCAGAGACAGAGAAAGAGATCTCCACTTGCCAGATACAAATATATCCCCAAAGACATGTTTCCAATGCCCCAAGTTCTCCAGCCACACCTCACTGGCCTTCAGTTACCACTCAATCAATCCCATCAGGTGATTAATTTACTGATTGTGTTAAGACTATTACAACCCAATCTCTGAAACTTCTTGCATTGTTTCATACATGAATACATAATTCATTCCTAAGAGTCCCCATAGTTTCAACAGTTCCAATATTACTCAAAGTTCAAGATCAAAGTTAAGGCAATATTGCATTTTGAGCTCCCATAAAATTAAAAGCAATCTACAAGTATCCAATATACAATGGTACAGAGCAAACATTTCCATTCAGAAAAATAGGGGCATAGAAAAAAGGGATAAGAACAAAGACTGAAATCCAGCTGGGAAAACAAGTTCTGTAGTTCTGTGATTGGCATCTGGAGCTCATAGCCTCATGATGTCCTCTCCAAAGGGCTTGTGTAGATCTGCCCCTGTGGCCTTGTGGTTTGTAGCCAAGTGGCTTTCTGTTGGCTTGTCTCTGCTTGATTCCTGCAGCTTTCTTAGGATGGTGTCCCACATTACTGGCATTTCTTAATCTTGGGGTTCTCACACCTCCACACTTTGCCCTCTCAGGGGCTGCCTGCATGGACTCCAACCCTGCTGCACTTTGCCTGGTCTCCCAGGCCTTCCTTTGAAATCTTGGTGGAAATTTCTATGACCCCCTAATTCCAGCATCCTGCATTCCTGCAGAACTAGCACCACGTGGTTGGTGCCAATGTCTATTGCCATTCAAAGCAATAAGTGGTAAAGCCTTCAGGAACCTTGGATGCGACAGCCTCAGAGTGTCTGGTGGAAGCATGTTGAAAAAACTCTCTAGTCCCCCTTGTGCAAGAAGGATTCCCCAGGGCTGAGGATGTGGCTCAAGCAGTAGCGTGCTTGCCTGGCCTGCGGCCCGTGTTCCATCCTCAGCAACACATACAAACAAAGATGTTGTGTCTGACGAAAACTAAAAAAATAAATATTAAAATTCTCTCTCTCTCTCCCTCTCTCTTTAAAAAAAAAAAAGAAGAAGAAGGATTCCCCATTGGTCTCCAAGAGAATTTTCACTTTTACTCCCTTGGGCCTGAGTTGGGTGTGGTCTTGCTAGCTCCTGAGATGCCCTCAAGCCATCTTTTTTATTGTCTGTGGGCAAAGTCTTTAGCAATTCATTAGTAATGGTAAAGTCTTTCAAAACTGCAACTTCCTTGGTCCCAGTTTTATTCCCATCTTTCAAGTTCATGTTTTTCAAATTTGTTCTGCTTTCTGCTTCTGAATGTCAAAATAAACTTGGCTAAAAGCCACCAACAATACCCATGCCACTTCCTGAATTCTGTGCTGCCTAGACATTTCTTCTGCCAGGTTAAGGTGGGTATCACTTTTAAAATCAGCCTCACAGAAAGTCTCGGGACATAAGCAAAATGCAGACAACTTCTCAGCCAGAACATAACATTAATGGCCTCTATCCCACTTACCAATAGTATCCTCCTCTGAGCCCTCTCAAGCCCTGTCTTCACTGTTCTTGGTCCCATTGGCATTCTGGTCTTCTAAGCTCCCACAACAATTGGCCACTAAGTTCTGCTTACAATAGCTTAAACCATTTGCAGCTTGCACTGTTGAGCATCTCAAAATTTCTTGCACCAATTTCAAAAGAGCTCCAAAAGCTTCTGAACCATATGGTGAGGTTAGTCACAGCAGTGACTCCTCTTCTTGGTACTAATTTATTTTATTCAGATTCTTCACTGCTCTGACTAAAAGACCCAACCAGCAAAGTTATAGAGGAAGGAAGGTGATTTGAGGTCTCATGGTTTCAGAGGTCTCAATCTATTGTGGGTTCCATTCCTTGAAGCTCAAGGTGAAACAGTACATCATGGTGAAAGAGTGTGGTAGAGGGAAGCAGCTCTCATGATGATCAGAAAGGAGATATCTAGCTAGCTTACTATCTCAATAGATTTCCACTTGCTGGATACAAATATATATGTCAAAGGCTTACCCCAAATGCTCGTCTCCTCCAGTCACACCCCACTTGCCTCCAGTCACCACTCAATTAATCCAATCAGGAGATTAATTTACTGATTGAGTTAAGGCTCTTAAAGCCCCATAATTTCTTCTCTGAACCTTCTTGCATTGTCTCACACATGAACTTTGGGAGACACCTCACATCCAAATCATAACACCTGTGGTGATTATAATTAATATATTATCCTATTATAGATTCTAAAACTAGTATAAGTGCTGTCCTATGGCCTTTAATACTAACATGATCTCTATTCTATACAGTCCACCACT
Source organism: Urocitellus parryii (assembly GCF_045843805.1). Lineage (NCBI taxonomy): Eukaryota > Metazoa > Chordata > Mammalia > Rodentia > Sciuridae > Urocitellus > Urocitellus parryii. The sequence continues at coordinate 164,033 of NW_027552732.1, read as the reverse complement.
AATATAATAGCTACCCTGTGGCCTTTAATAATAATATAATACCCATACTATATCGTTCATATTATAGCTTCTAAAACTAATAAAATTTCTGCCTTATGACCTTTAATGCTAATATGATCTCCATATTATACAGTCTAAAACTATTGTAATAGTTGCCCTGTGACATTGAATAATAAAATGATATTAGTACTATAGCATCTAAAAGTAATAAAATTAATAAAATATGACTAACTCCCCTTTTATATATATATATATTTATATTTATATGTATTTTTATTTATATATGACTCTCCTGTGGTCTTTAATAACAATGTAATATCTATACTATAGCATCTAAAACATGTAGTTACCATGTAGACTTTGATACTGATATTCATAATACACTATTTGAAGTAAATATAATAGCTGTGCTTTGGTATATATATATATATATATATAACAAAGTGACTCTCCTGTGGTCTTTAATAACAATGTAATATCTGTACTAAGAGCTCTTCTATGGCCTTTAGTGTTATTATAATATGCATTCTAAACATAATAGAATAACTGTATTTTGGCCTATAATATTCTAAATATATCCATAGCACAGCCTCTAAAACTAGTATAATAACTGCCCTGTGGCTTTTAGTGCTAATATCATGTGCATACTATTGTGTGTAAAGCTAATATAATAGCTGCACTATTGCCTTCATTATCAATGTAATATCAATACTATAGCATATTAAACAAATATAGTACCTACCATGTGACATTATTATTAATGCGATAACTATACCGTAGCATCTGATTCTAATATAATGGCTGATTTGTGAACTTTAATATTAATAAACTATCACTAATACAGCACTTAAATAAATATAATAGCTGCCCTGCAACCTTTAATGTTGATGTGATATCCATGCTACAGCATCATATACTAATATATTAACTTTCTTGTAATCTTTCATACTAGTGATATCCAACATATAATATCTAAAATATAATAACTGCCATGTGGTTTTAAAAAATACTATAGTATCAATAATATAGAATTTAAAATTTATATAATAGTTGCCATGTGACCTGTATATTTATATGATATCCAAACTATAACATCTGATACTAAAGTAATAGCGCCTTGTAGTCTTTTACAGTAATATGATATTCATACTATAGCCTCTCAGTCTTACAGAATAGCTCTCCTGTGGCTTTTAGTACCAATGAATATATACTGTCTTATGTAATCTAACTTAATAATAATAATCTAATATATATTCCCTGTGTCCTTTAACATTAAAGTAATATCCATTTATATCACTACTGTGATATCCATATTATAGACTCTAAAACTGATAAAATAGCTGTCCTGTGACCTTTAATATTGGTGTACTATCTACACTATAGAATTCTGTACTAATATAATAGCTGGCTATAATTTTTTTTATAATAGTATATCTATTCTATCACTTCTCAAGCTAATAGTAGATGCCCTGCATTTCTTAATATCAATGTAATAATTATATGGCACCATCTCTAACTAATATAATAGGTGCCTTGTGACCTTAAATATTAATATCATAATAATTAATATAATATTGATGTTATATTAATACATGTCCTGTGCCCTTAGTAATAATCACATATGATCTGACACTAGTATACTAGATATCTTATGGCCTTTAATATAATATGCTATCCATAGTATAGCATCTAAACCTAATATAATAGCTGTCTGGGTTCTTTAATATTAATATAATAAACATATCGTACTCAGTTTTGAATATATAATAGCTGCTCTGTGTCCTTTAATACTAAAATAATATCTACATGATAGCATCTAAAGTAACAACTATCCTTTGGCCTTCATATCAATATAATATTCATAATATAGAGCCAAAAACTAATATAATGGCTTTCTTATGGACTTTAATACTTATATCCATATAATAGCATCTGAAAGTGATGCAATATCTTCTCTGTGGCCTTCAAAACTAATGGTATGCATAGTGCAGTAAATAAAACTAACATAATGTCTGCCTTTACTGGACTTTACCACTAAGATAATATACAAAATATCGCATCTAAAACCAATATGATAGTTACCATGTAGACTTTGAATCAAATATTCATAATATACTATTTGAAATAAATATAATAGCTGTGCTTTGGCCTTTAATATGATATAATATTTGTACTATAGCATCTAAAACTCATATAATAGCTGCCGTGAGTCTTTAATGCTATTATGAAATTCATAAGGCAGTATCTAATACTAATATAATGGTTGCTTTTGTAGCTGTTACTCATAGTAAAATATCCATGCTATATCATCCAAAATGTAATAATTGCCCTGTAGGCTTTTTTAGTAAAATGATATCCATACTCTAGCATCTGAAGCTAATATAATAGCTGCCCTCTGGTAATTAGTAATAATGTAGTATTCATATTATTTCATCTTAAATTGATGTAATAGATATTCTGGACCTTTAACATTAATACAATATTTATGCTAGAATCTAAAACTAACATAAAATGTAACCCATGGTCTTCAATCTAACATAATAGTCACTCTAAAGCATCTTAAACTAATGTAATACTTCTTTGATCTTAAATAGTAATGTGATATTCATATTATAGCATTTGATACTAATATAATAGCTTCCCTTTGTCCTTTAATATTAAAATAGCATTTATACTATGCCATCTTTTTTTAAAAAAATTATTTATACTTGGACATAATGTTTTTATTTTATTTTTATGTGTGTTGAGGATAAAACCCAGTGCCTCATGCATGATAGGCAATTGTTCTACCTCTGAGCCACAACCCCAGCCCTATACTATGCCATCTTAAAATCATATAATATCTGTCCTGTGGCCTTGATTATTATATTAATGTAAGTTCATGTTACAGTAACTAAAACTATTATAATAGCTGCCCTGTGGCATTTAATATCAATAGGATATCCCTTACTGAGTCCTCTAAAACTTGCTTAATAGCTTTCCTATGTCTTTTGTAACTAATATAATATCAACCCTGTAGCATCTAAAACTAAAAGGACAGCTGCATTGTAGCCTTTTATATTCATATACTATCCATAGCAGGATCTAAAATTGATATAATAGCTATGGTGTATCTTTTAATATTAACATGATTTTTCACATTATAGCATCAAAAATGATATAGCTATCCTGAGGTCTTTAATACTAATATGAGATCCATATTTTAGCATCTAAACCTGATGTAATAGTTGCTCTGTGACCTTTAATATTAATATGATGTCCCTACCGAGTCCTCTAAAAATCATTAGTTAGCTTCCATATGTCTTTCGTTACTAACATAATATCCATCCTATAGAATCTCAAACTAAAACAACAGTTGCTTTGTGGCCTTTTACATTAATGCAATACCTAAAATTGATAAAATATCTGGTCTTTAAAACTGATATCATATAGAAGCTATAGACACTAACATTATTATAACTGCTGCCTTGTGGTCTCTAAAACCAAATGATGTCCACACTATAACATCTATAACTAATATAATATCTGGTATATGTCCTTTAATATGGAAATATTCATGCTCTAGCATCCTAAAGTAAAAGGTTCCCTATGGCTTTCAGCACTAATATAATATCCATACAATTTTATCTAAAGCTAATATATATATCACATCTAATACTAATAAAATATCCAAGTTGTGGTCTTTATAGTACTATAATATTCATAATATATCATCTAAAATAACTAAAATAGCTGCCTTGTGACCTTTTATGTTAATTAATATCCATATTATAGCATCCTAAGCTAATATGATATATATTCTGTAGCCTTTAACACTAGTGTACTATTCACATATTAGTACCTAAAACTGATAAAATAACTGCCCTTTGGCCTGTAACATCGATGTAATATTCATACTTTGCTATCTCAAACTAATGTAATAGCTGTCATGTGGCCTCTCATATTTATATTATTTCCATAGAATAGCATAAAAACTAATATGATAGCTGACATCTGGCCTTTGAGTTAATGTAATATTAATAAAATAACATCTTAAACTAATATAATGGGTAAACTTTGGTCCTTAATACTAATAGATGTTATAACATGTATACCACAGAATCATATACTAATATTTTATCTGCCCTTTGGCCTTTAGTTTTAATATAATATCCATAGTATAGCATTTGAAACTAATTTCAAAACTATTCTATGGACTTTGATATTAATATTATATTTGTGTTTTGGCATTATAAACTAATATAATAGCTGCATTATGATCTATAATGTAAGTGTAATATCTATACTAAATCCTTTTAAAACTGGCATAATAGCTGCTCTGTGGCCCTTAACACTGATAAGATATCTAAACTATAGTATGTAAAATTAATGTAATAGCTATACTGTGGCCCTGAATACTAATGTGATATACATACTATAGCATCTAAAACTAATATAATAGCTGCCCTGTAGTGTTTAATACTAATATGATATGTATATTATAGCCTGTAAAACCAATGCAATAGATGTAGTGTGACTTTTAATATTAATATACCATTCTTTCTATGACCTGTATATATTTCTATGACCAATATAATAATTTCCTGGTCAATTTTCATATTTATTTATTGTCCGTATTATAGCATCTAAAACAGATAAATAGATGCCCTGTGGCATTTAATATGAACATTATATCCATACTATTGCACTTTAAACTAATATATCTGCTTTATGGCTAATAACTAATATGATATTCCTATAATCTTATCTAAAATTAATATATTAACTGCCCTGTTGACTTTAATACTAATGTGGTATTCATACTCAAGGAACTAAAAGTGGCATAATTTTTACCTTTGGCCTTTAATACTAATATGGTATCTATATTAGAACATCTAAAACTGATCAAATGGCTGTAATACCAGTAACAAGTTCTGCTTCTTAACATGTTGACATATAACATTAGAGAAGCACACCAAAGCAAGCATATAAAACAGGATTTATTTAAAAAGGGGTAACAGACTTCTCCTTGGAGGGAGAAAGGGGCCATAGCTGGTATCCTGGAATTCCAAGAGCCATTTATTTTATTTTATTTAAATTTGTTTTAATTAGTTACACATGACAATATAATGATCTTGACATATCATACATTTGAATTAGATGGGGTATAATTTCTCATTGTTCTGAGTGTACAGGTTGCAGAATCCCATTGATCATGCAGTCAAATATATACATACAGCAATAAAAATGTCTATTTTATTCTGCTACACTTTCTTCCCCCCCTCCCCTCCCATCACTTCTCTCTACCCAATCTAATGTGACACACTTCTTTTTTTTTTCTTTTTCCTCACCTGTAATGATGAGGGTCTCCTTCCATCTTCATGCAATTCCCCTTCTCCCTCCCTTTCCCTCCCACCTCTCTATCACCAAGAGCCTTTTTATAAGTCTTAGGCTTCTTTTGTTTTTTTGCTGTCTTCCCTTTATCTCTTTCCTTCTTGCATACATGACTAGGCCCAGGAGATGCTCAGTGGGATGGCCAAAAGATGAGACAGATGGGGTGGAGGGGCCAAAGTGGAGCATTTGGGCAGGAAGGGGGCCCAGGGTGAATTAACTACCAACTTTTACAGCTCCCTCTAGCGAAGGACAATTCCTGGGCAGGTTACATTAGCAACAGGTTGGAGCAGGGGCAGATTATCTTGATCAGGGTAGAGGAAGGGCTCTGAAGGCATAAGCATTTTAATCCCTCTCCAACATCTGGGACTAACTGTAATTGGCCTCCTTGATCTGATCTGACTCAATCTACCTATCTTTACTGACTGCCTAACTAATTTTGTGTTCAGCAGCACTTTGACCTTTGATATGAATATGATAGCCATACTATAGTATTCAAAGCTAATAAATAATTGTACTGTGACATATATAATTAATAACATTATTATAGATTTAAAACCAATATAATAGTTTTCCAGTGACATTTAATTTTAATAAAAATTGATGCTAGAGCATCCTATACTAATATTATAGCTGCTTGTGACATTTATGATTAATATATTATCAGCATTATAGATTTTAAAACTAATATTATAGGTACTCTTTGACATTTAATTTTAATATAATATCCATACTATAGCATCTAACCTAACCCAAACCCGAACACTTACCCTAACCCTACCACTAACCCTAACCCTAATCCTAATCCGAACCATAACCCTAAACCTAAACCTAACCCTAACCCGAACCCTAACCCTGACCCGAACCCTAACCCTCACTATAACCCTAACCCTAACCCTAACCAGAACCCGAAAAGTAACCCTAACTTCAACCCAAACCCTAACCCTAACCCTAAACCGAGCCCGAACCTGAACCCTAACACTAAACTGAACCCTAACCCTACCCTAAACCTAACCCTAACCCTAACCCGAACCCGAACCGTAACACTCACCCTAACCCGAACCCTAACCCTAACCCGAACTCGAACCCTAAGCATAACCCTAACCCAAACCCTAACCATAACCCTAACCCTAACCCTAACCCTAAAACAAACACGAACCTGAACCCGAACACTAACCTGAACCCTAACCCTAACACTAACCCTAACCCTAACCGTAACCCTAACCCTAACACTAACCCTAACACGAACCCGAACCCTAACCCTACCCTGAACCTGAACCCGAAACCTAACCCGAACCCGAACCCTAACCCTAAGACGAACCCGAAATCTAACCCTAAACCTAACCCCTACCCTAACCAGAAGCCTAACCCTAACCCTAATCCGAACCCGAACCCTTAACCTAACCCTAACCCGAACCAGAACCCTAACACTGACCCTAACCATAACCTGAACCCTAACCCTAGCCCTAACCATTACCCTAACCCTAAATCTAACCCTAACCCGAACCCTAAACCTAACCAACACCCGACCCTAACCCTAACTCTAACCCTAACTCTAACCCTAACCCTAAACCGAACCCTAACCTGAACCCGACCCGAACCATAACCCTAACCCTAATCAGAACCCGAACCCTAAACCAAACCCGAACCCAAAACTTAACCCTAACCCTAAACCTAACCCTATCCCTAACCGAACCCTAACCCGAAACCGAACCCTAACACGAAACCGAAACCTAACCCTAACCCAAACCCTAACAGTAACCCTAACCTTTACCCAAAGCCTAACCCTAACCCGAACCCTTACCCTAACCCTAATCCGAACCCTAACCCTAACCCTAACCCTTACCCTATCCCTAACCCTAACCCGAAACGAAACCTAACCCTAATCCTTAACCTAACTCTAAACCTAACCCTAACCCGAACACTAACCCTAACACTAACCCTAATCCGAACCCTAACCCTAAACCAAACCCTAACCCTAATTCTAACCCTAACCCGAACCCTAACCGCAATCCTAACCCGATCCCGAACCCTAAACCTAACCCTAGCACTACCCCCAACCATAACTCTAAACTGAACCCGACCCGAAGCATAACCCTAAAACTAACCCTAACCCAAAACCTAACCCGAACCCGAACCCTAATCCTAACCTTAAACCTAACCCTACCTCGAACCCTAAACCTAACCCTAACCCTCACCCTAATGCTAACACTAACCCGAACCCAAACCTTAACCGTAACATTAACCCGAACCCTAAACCTAACCCTAAAACTAACCATTACCCTAACTCTAACCGGAACGCGAAACCAACCCTAACACTAACCCGATCCCGAACCCTAACCGTAATCTTAACCCTAACCTGAATCCGAACCCGAAACCTAACCCTTACCCTAACCCTATCCCGAACCCGAACCCTAACCCTAACCCTAACCAAACCCTAACCCTAACCCTCACCCTAACCCTTACCCTAACCGTAACCTTACCCGAACCCGACCCTAACCCTAACTCTAACCCGACCCTAACCCTAACCCTAAACCTAACACTAACCCTAACCCTAAACCGAACCCGAATCTGAACCCGAAACATAACCTGAGCCCTAAACCTAACCCTTACCCAAAACCTATGCCGAACCCTAACCCTAACCCTAAACCTAACCCTAACCCGAACCGTTACCCTAAAACTACACCTAACCCTAACCCTAACCCTCACCCTAACCCTTACCCTAACCCGAACTCGAACCCTAAGCATAACCCTAACCCAAACCCTAACCATAACCCTAACCCTAACCCTAACCCTAAAACAAACACGAACCTGAACCCGAACACTAACCTGAACCCTAACCCTAACACTAACCCTAACCCTAACCGTAACCCTAACCCTAACACTAACCCTAACACGAACCCGAACCCTAACCCTACCCTGAACCTGAACCCGAAACCTAACACGAACCCGAACCCTAACCCTAAGACGAACCCGAAATCTAACCCTAAACCTAACCCCTACCCTAACCAGAAGCCTAACCCTAACCCTAATCCGAACCCGAACCCTTAACCTAACCCTAACCCGAACCAGAACCCTAACACTGACCCTAACCATAACCTGAACCCTAACCCTAGCCCTAACCATTACCCTAACCCTAAATCTAACCCTAACCCGAACCCTAAACCTAACCAACACCCGACCCTAACCCTAACTCTAACCCTAACCCTAAACCGAACCCTAACCTGAACCCGACCCGAACCATAACCCTAACCCTAATCAGAACCCGAACCCTAAACCAAACCCGAACCCAAAACTTAACCCTAACCCTAAACCTAACCCTATCCCTAACCGAACCCTAACCCGAAACCGAACCCTAACACGAAACCGAAACCTAACCCTAACCCAAACCCTAACAGTAACCCTAACCTTTACCCTAAGCCTAACCCTAACCCGAACCCTTACCCTAACCCTAATCCGAACCCTAACCCTAACCCTAACCCTTACCCTATCCCTAACCCTAACCCGAAACGAAACCTAACCCTAATCCTTAACCTAACTCTAAACCTAACCCTAACCCGAACACTAACCCTAACACTAACGCGATTCCGAACCCTAACCCTAAACCAAACCCTAACCCTAATTCTAACCCTAACCCGAACCCTAACCGCAATCCTAACCCGATCCCGAACCCTAAACCTAACCCTAGCACTACCCCCAACCATAACTCTAAACTGAACCCGACCCGAAGCATAACCCTAAAACTAACCCTAACCCAAAACCTAACCCGAACCCGAACCCTAATCCTAACCTTAAACCTAACCCTACCTCGAACCCTAAACCTAACCCTAACCCTCACCCTAATGCTAACACTAACCCGAACCCAAACCTTAACCGTAACATTAACCCGAACCCTAAACCTAACCCTAAAACTAACCATTACCCTAACTCTAACCGGAACGCGAAACCAACCCTAACACTAACCCGATCCCGAACCCTAACCGTAATCTTAACCCTAACCTGAATCCGAACCCGAAACCTAACCCTTACCCTAACCCTATCCCGAACCCGAACCCTAACCCTAACCCTAACCAAACCCTAACCCTAACCCTCACCCTAACCCTTACCCTAACCGTAACCTTACCCGAACCCGACCCTAACCCTAACTCTAACCCGACCCTAACCCTAACCCTAAACCTAACACTAACCCTAACCCTAAACCGAACCCGAATCTGAACCCGAAACATAACCTGAGCCCTAACCCTAACCCTTACCCAAAACCTATGCCGAACCCTAACCCTAACCCTAAACCTAACCCTAACCCGAACCGTTACCCTAACACTACACCTAACCCTAACCCTAACCCTCACCCTAACCCTTACCCTAACCCGAACCCTAACCCTAACCCTAAACCTAACACTAACCCTAACCCTAAACCGAACCCGAACTTGAAGCCAAACCATAACCTGAGCCCTAACCCTAACCCTTACCCAAAACCTAAGGCCGAACCCTAACCATAACGCTAAACGTAACCCTATCCCGAACCCATACCCTAACACTACACCTAACCCTAACCCTAATCCTAATCCGAACACTAACCCTATGCCTAACACTACCCCTAACGCTTACCCTTACCCGAACCCGACCCAAATCCTAAACCTAACCCGAAACCTAACACTAACCCTAACCCTAATCCGAACCCTAACCCTAAACCTAAACCTAACCAGAATCCTATCCCTAACAATAACACTAACCCTAACCCTAACCAGAAACCTAACCCTAACCCGAACTCGAACCCTAACCATAACCCTAACCCAAACCCTAACCCTAAACCTAACCCTAAACCTAAACCGAACCCGAACCTAAACCCGAACCCTAACCCTAACCCTATACCTAACCCTAACCCGAACACTAACCCTAACTTCAACCCGAACCATAACCCTAACCCTAACCCTAACCCTAAAATGAACACGAACCTGAACCCGAATCCTAACCTGAACCCTAACCATAACCCTAAAACTAACCCTAAACCAAACCCTAACCCGAAGTCAAACCCTAACCCTAACCATAAACCTTAAGCTAACCGGAACCCTAAACCAAATCCTAACCCTAACACGAACCCTAACCCGAACCAGAACACTAACCCTAACCCTTTCCCAAACCCTTTCCCGAACCCTAATTCTAACCAGAATCCTAACCCTAACTCTAAAACTAACCCTAACCCTAACCCTAACCCGAAACCTAACCTGAACCCTATTCCGAAACCTAACCCTAACCCTAAGGCTAACCCTAAACTGAAACCAAACCCAAACACTAAACCTATCCTAACCCTAACCCTAACCCTAACACAAACCCTAAACCTGACCCCAAAAATAAACTGAAACCTAACCCTAACCCTAACCCTAATCCTAACCCTAAAACTAACCCGAAACCGAACCCTAACCCTAACATGAACCGTAATCCTAACCCTACCCTAACCCTAACCCTAACCCTAAACCCAACCTGAACCTGAACCCGAACCATAACCTGAACTTAAAACCTAACCCTAACCCGAATCTATCCCTAACACTAACCCTAACAGTAACCAGAACCCTAACCCTAACCCGAATCCGAACCCGAACCGTAAACCTAACCCTAACCCTAACCCTAACCCTAAATCTATCCGTAAACTGAAACCTATTACTAAATCTAACCTTAACCCTAACATTAAACCTAACCCAAACCTGAAACCGAACACTAAAATTAACACTAAACCTAACCCTAACCCGAATCCTGAACCAAACACGAACCCTAACCCGAACCCAAAAACTAAACCTAACTCCAACCCTAACCGTACACCGAACCCTAAACCTAACCCAAATCCTAACCCTAAAACTAACTCGAACCCTAATCCTAAACCTAAACCTAACTATAACCCGAACCCTTACCTTAAACCTACACCTAACCCTAACCCTAATCCTAATCCGAACCATAACCCTAACCCTAACCCTAAACCGAAACCTAACCCTAACCCTAACCCTAACCCTTACACGAACCTGACCCGAACCATAACCCTAACCCTAATCATAACCCGAACCCTAACCCAAACCCAAACCCTATACATAACCCGAACCCTAACCCTAACCCTAACCCTTACCATAACCTTAACCCTAACCCGAATCGAACCCTAAACCTAATCCTAAACCTAACCCTAACTCTAACCCTTTCCCGAAACCTAACCGTAACCCTAACCCCACCCTAACCCTAATACGAACCCTAAACCTATCCCTAACCTTAACCAGAACCCTATCCCTAACCCTAACCCGAACCGTAACCCTAACCCGAAATGAACCCAAACGGTAACCCTAACCGAAACCGTAACCCGAACCCTAACCATAACCCTAACCCTAACCCGAACCCTAACTCTAACCCTAACCCGAACTGAACAAAACCTTAACCCTAACCAATACCCTAACCATAACCCTAACCCTAACCCTAACCCGAAAACGAACACGAACCTGAACCCAAACACTATCCCTAACCCCAAACATAACCCTAATCCTAAACCGAACACTAACACTAACTTCAACCCGAACCCTAACCCTAACCCTAACACTAAACACTAAACCGAACCCTAACCTGAACACGAAACCTAAACTGAAACCTAACCCAAACCCTAACCCTAACCCTAACACGAACACTAACCCTAACCCTAAACCTACCCTAACCCTAACCCTAACCCTAAAATGAACACGAACCTGAACCCAAACCCTAACCTGAACCCTAAACCTAACCCTAACCCTAACCCTAACCCGAACCCTAACAATGACCCGAACCTGAACACGAACAGTAACCCTAAACCTAACTACAACCCTAACCCTAACCCGAACCCTAAACCTAAACCTAACCCGAACCCTAACACTAACCCTAACCCTAACATGAACCCTAACCCTAACCCAATCCCTAACCCTAACCCTAAAACGAACACAAACGTCAACCCGAACCCTAACCTGAACACTAACCCTAACCTTAAATGTAACCCTAACAAGAACCCAAACCCTAACCCTAAACTGAACCCGAATCTGAACCCGAACCCTAACCTGAACCCTAACACTAACCCTAAACCTAACCCTAACCCGAACCCGAACCCGAACCCTAACCCTAACCCTAAACCTAAACATAACCCTAGCCCAAACCCGAACCCTAACCCTATCCCTAACCTGAACCCTAACCCTAACCTGAATTCGAAACCTAACCTGAACCCTACACCTAACCCTAAACCTAACCCTAACCGGAACCCTAACCCTAACCCTAAACCGAACCCTAACCTGAACCCAAAACCTAAACTGAACCCTAACCCTAACCCTAACCCTACCACGAACCCTAACGCTGACCCGAACCCGAACCCAAACCCTAACCCTAACGCTAACACTAACCCTAACCCTAAAATGAACACGAACCTGAACCCTCACCCTAAACCTAAACCTAACCCTAACCCGAACCCTAACCCTAACCCAAAGTCGAATCCGAAAACTAACCCTAACCCGAACCCGAACCCGAACGCTAAACCTAACCCTAACCCAAACCCGAACCCTAACCCTAACCATAAACCTAAACATAAACAGAACCCTAAACCGAACCCCAACCCTAACCCTAACCCTAACCCGAACCCGAACCCTAATCCTAACCCTATCCTGAACCGGAACCCGAACCCTAATTCTAACCGGAATCCTAACCCTAACTCTAAAACTAAGCCTAAAACTAACCCTAACCCGAACCCTAACCCTAACCCTAATCCTAACCCTAAACCAAACCCGAACCCGAACTCTAACCCTATCCTAACTCTAACCCTAACCCTAACCCGAAACGTACCTCGAACCCGAACCCTAACCCTGACATAACCTTAACCCTAACCCTAACCCTAACCCTAACACTAACCCTAAACCAAACCTGAACCGTAACCGTAACCTGAAACGTAATCCTAACCCTATTCCTAACACTAACCCTAACCCTAATCCCAACCAGAACCTGAACCCGAACTCTAACCCAAACACGAAGGCTAACCCTAACCCAAACCTGAAATCTAACCCTAAGCCTAACCCTAATCCTAACCAGAACACTTACCCTAACCCTAATCCGAAACCGAACCCTAAACCTAACCCTAACCCAAACCCTAACCCTAAAGCTAATCCTAACCTTAACACTCACACTAACCCTAACACTAACCCGAACCCTATCCCTAACACGAACCCTAACCCTATCAAGAACCCTAACCCAAACACTAAACCTAAACCTAACCTGAACCATTACCCTAACACTACCCCTAACCCTAACCATAATCCTAATCCTAACCCGAACCCTTACCCTAACACTACACGTAACCCTAACCCTAATCCTAATCCGAAAACTAACCGTAAGCCTAACGCTAACCCTTACCCGAACACAACCCGAACCATAACTTTAACCCTAATCATAACCCTAACCCTAATTATAACCCGAACCCTAACCCTAACCCTAACCCTAACCCTATCCCTAACCGAACCCAAACCGAACACTAACCCTAACCCGAACACTAACCCTAACCCTAACCCTTACCGTAACCCTAACCCTAACACCCTAATCTAAACCAAACTCAAACCCTAACCCTAATCCTAAACCTAACCCTAACCCTAACCCGTACCCGTACCCTAACCTAACCCAAACCCTAAACATAAACTCAACCCTAACCCTACCCCGAAGCCTAACCTTAACCCTAACCCTTACCCTAAACCTAACCCTAACCTGAACCCTAACCCTAACCCTAACAGGAACCCTTACCCTAACCCTACCCCTAACCCTAACACTAATCCTAATCCGAACCTTAACCCTAACCCTAACACTAACCCGAACCCGACCTGAACCATAACCCTAATCCAAATCATAACCCGAACCCTAACCCTAACCCGAACCCTAAACCTAACCCTAACACTACCCCTAACCCTAACCCTTACCTGAACCCTACTCGAACCCTAATCTTAACCCTAACCCTAACCCTAACCTAACCCGAACTCGAACCCTAACCATAACCCTAACCCAATCCCTAACCCTAACCCTAAACATAAACCTAAACCGAAATTGAACCAGAACCCGAACCCTAAACCTAACCCTAACCCAAACCCGAACCCTAACCCTAAACCTAACCATAACCCTAACCCTAACCCTAACCCGAACCCTAAACCTAACCCTAACCCGAACCCTAACCCTAACCTTAATTGGACACCTAACCTGAAACCTACACCTAACCCTAAACCTAACCCTAACCAGAACCCTAACCCTAACCCTAAACCGAACCCTAACCTGAACCTGAAACCTAAACTGAACCCTAACCCTAAACCTAACCCTAACACGAACCCTAACGCTGATCCGAACATGAACCCAAACCCTAACCCTAACGCTAACGCTAAGCCTAACCCTAAAACAAACACGAACCTGAACCCTCACCCTAAACCTAAATTTAACCCTAAACTGAACCCTAACCGTAACCCAAACCCAAATCCGAAAACTAACCCTAACCCTAACCCTAACCCGAACCCGAAACTGAAACCTAACCCTAACCCAAACCTTAACCCAAGCCAGAACCCTAACCCTAACCATAAACCTAAACCTAAACAGAACCCTAAACCGAACCCTACCCTAACACTAACCCTAACCCAAAGCCGAACCCTAATCCTAACCCTATCCTGAACCGGAACCCGAACCCTAATTCTAACCGGAATCCTAACCCTAACTGAAAAACTAACCCTAAAACTAACCCTAACCCGAACCCTAACCCTAACCCTAATCCTAACCCTAAACCGAACCTGAACCTGAAATCTAACCCTATCATAACCCTAACCCTAACCCTAACCCGAAAACTACCTCGAACACGAACCCTAACCCTGAGCCTAAACAAACCTTAATCCTAAACTTAACCCTAACCCTAACCCTAACCCTAACTCTAAACCTAACCCAAACCTGAACCCTAACCGTAACCTGAAATGTAATCCTAATCCTATCCCTAACCCTAACCCTAACCCTAAACCCAACCTGAACCTGAACCCAAACTCTAACCCAAACACGAAGCCTAAACCTAAACCAAACCCGAAATCTAACCCTAAGCCTAACCCTAATCCTAACCAGAACACTTACCCTAACCCTAATCCGAACCCGAACCCTAAACCTAACACGAACCCTAACCCTAACCGTAACCCTAACCCTAACTGTACCCCTAACCTTAACCCTCACCCTAACGCTAACATGAACCCAAACCCTAACCCTAACCGTAACCCTAACCCGAACCCTAACCCTATCCCGAACCCTAAACATAACCCTAACACTACCCCTAACCCTAACCCTTACCTGAACCCAACCCGAACCCTAATCTTAACCCTAACCCTAACCCTAACCTAACCAGAACTTGAACCCTAACCATAACCCTAACCCAAACCCTAACCCTAACCCTAATCTGAAACCTAAACTGAACCTGAACCAGAAAACGAACCCTAAACCTAACCCTAACCCCAACCCTAACCCTAACCCTAAAGCGAACACGAACCTGAAACCGAACACTAACCTGAACCCTAACCCAAAACCTAACCCTAACCATAACCCAAACCCGAACCCTAACCCTGACCCGAACCCGAACCCGAAACTTAACCCTAAACCTCACCCGAACCCTAACCCTCACCCTAACCCGATCTCGACACTAATCATAACCCTAAATTTAACACTTACCCTAACCCTAAAACTAACCCTAACCCTAAACCTAAAACGAATAAGAACCTGAACCCGACCCCTAACCTGAAACCTAACCCTAAACCTAAACCTAACCCTAACCCGAACCCTAACCCTAACCCGAAACCTAAACCTAACCCTAACTCTAAACCAAAGCCTAACCCGATCCCGAACCCTAACTCTAACCCTAACCCGAACCCAAACTCGAACCTGAACCCTAAACCTAACCCGAAACCGAACCCTAACCCTAACCCTAAGACTACCCCTAACGCTAACTCTGTCCCGAACCCGACCCGAAACCTAACCCTAAACCTAACCCTAACCCAAAACCTAACCCGAACCCGAAACCTAACCCTAACCCTAAAACTAACCCTATCCCGAACTCTAAACCTAACCCTAACCCTAAGCTCACCGTAACGCTAACAATATCCCGAACCCTAACCCTAACCGTAACCCCAACCGGAACCCTAACCCTAACTCTAACCCTAACCCTAATCCTATCCTTAACCAGAACCAGAACCCTAACCATAATCCGACCCCTCACCCTAACCCTAACGATAACCCTAACCCTAAAGCTAAAACTAACCCGAACCAACACTAACAACTAACCCGAACCCGAACCCTAACTGTATCCCTAACCCTAACTAGAACCCGAACCCGAACACTAACCCTAAACCTAACCCGAACCCGAACCCTAACCCTAACTCTAACCCCAAACCTAACTGAACCCTAACCCTAACCCTAACCCTAACCCTAAGCCTAACTTGAACCCAAACCCTAACCCTAACCCTAACCCTAACACTAACCCGAACACTAAAACTAACCCTAACCCTAACCCTAAACCTAACCCTAAACCGAAACCTAACCCTAAACCTAACCCTAACCCGAACCAGAAACCTAACCCTAACGCTAACCCGAAAACAAACCCTAACCCTAACCCTAACCCTAAACCGAACACTAACCCGAACACTAACCGAAACCCTATCCCGAACCCGAACACTAACCCTAAACCTAATCCGAATCCTAAACCTAACCCTAACCCTAACCCTAACCGTAAGCCTAACACTAACCCTAACCCTAACCCGAACCCGAACCTGAACCCAAACCCTAACCATAACCGGATCCCGAAACCTAACCCTAACCCTAAACCTAAACCGATCCCGAACTCGAATCCGAACTTTAACCCGAACACTAACCATAACCCTAAACCTAACTCTAACCCTAACCTTGATACGAATCCTAACCCTAACTGGAACCCGAACCCGAACAGTAACCCTAACCCTAACACTTACCCTAATCCTAACCTTAACCCGAACCAGAATCCTGACTCTAACCCAAACCCTAACCGTAACCCTAACCATAACCCTAACCGTAACCCTAACCCTAACGCAAACCCTAACCCTAACCCTAACCATAAACCTAACCGTAACCCTAACCCTAACCCTAATACTAACCCGAACCCGAACTCGAACCCGAACCCTAAACCTAACCCTAACCATAACCTGAACCCGAACCCTAACCCTAAACCTAACACTAACCGGAACCCTAACCCTAACCCTCACCCTAACCCTAATCCTAACCTTAACACGAACCATAACCCTAACCCTACCCCGAACCCTAACCGTAACCATAACCGTAAACCTAACCCTAACCATAACCCTCACCCTAACACTAATCCTAAAATTAACACGAACCATTAACCTAACCCTATCACGAACCCAAACCCTAAACCTAACCCTAACCCTAATCTTAAACCGAACTGAATACAAAAACCGAAACCGAACCATAACCCTAAACCGAACCCTAACCCCAATCCTAACCCAAAACCTAACCCTAACCCTAACCCGAACCCGAACACTAACCCTAATCCTAAACCTAACCCTAAATCTAACCCTATCCCAAACCCTAAACCTAACGCTAACCCTAACCATAACAATAATCCGAACCCTAACCCGAACCCGAACCCTAACCCGAACCCTATCCCTAAACCTAACCCTGACCCTAACCCTAACCCGAACCCTAACCCTAACCCGAACTCGAACCCTAACCATAACCCTAACACAAACACTAACCCTAACCCTAACCCTAACACTAAAACGAATCCGAACCTGAACCCGAACCCTAACCTGAACCCTAACACTAACCCTAAACCTAACCCGAAACCTAAACCTAACCCTGCCCCTAACCATAACCTGAACCCTAACCCTAACCTAACCCTAAACCTAACCCTAATACTAACCCTAAACCTAACCTGAAACCTAACCCTAACCCTAACCCTAACCCTAACCCAAACCCTAACCATAACCCTAACCCTAACCCAAACCCTAAACCTGACCCTAACCAAAACCCTAAACCTAAACCTAATCCTAACCCGAATGACAACCCTAACCCTAACCCTAACCCTAACCCTAACCAGAAACGTAAACCTAACCCTAAACCGAACCCAAACCCTAAACCTAACCCTAACCCTAACCCTAATCCTAATCCGAACCCAAAACTGAACCCTAACCCTAATCCTAAACATAACCCTAACCCTAAACCTACCTCGATCCCCAACCCAAACCCTAACCCTATCCCTAATCCGAACCCTAACCCTAACCAGAACCGTAACCCGAACCCGAACCCTAACCTTAACCCTAACCCGAACCCTAACCCTAACCCTAACCCTAAACTGAACCTGAACAAGAACTCGAACCCTAACCCGAACCCTAACCCTAACCCTAACCCAAACCCGACCCCGAACCCAAACCCTAACCCTAACCCTACCTAACACTAATCCTAATCCGAACACTAACCCTAACCCTAACCCTTACCCGAACCCGACCCGATACATAACCCTAACCCTAATCATAACCCGAACCTGAACCCTAACCCGAACCCGAACACTTACCCTAAACCTAACAGTACCCCTAACCCTAACCCTTACCTGAACCCGACCCGAACCTTAATCGTAACCCTAACCCTAACCCAAACCCTAACCTGTACCCGAACCCTAACAATAACCCTAAACCTAACCCTACCCCGAAACCTAAACCTAACCCTAACCCTAACCAAAACCCTAACCGGATCACGAACCCTAACCCTAACTCTAACCCGAAACTGAACCAGAAACCTAACCCTAACCCGAACCCTAAACCTAACGCTAACCCTAACCCTAACCCTAACCTTAACCCGAACCCGAAACCTATCCTAACCCGAACCCGAACCTGAACCCAAACCATAGGTCATATCCCGAACCCTAACCCTAACCCGAACCCTAAAACTAACCCTAACCCTAACCAGAACCCTATCCCTAAGCCTAACACTAACCCTAACCCTAACCCGAACCCTAACCCTAACCCGAATTCGAACCTATCCATAACCCTAACCGAAACCCGAACCCTAACCCTAAACCTAAACCGAACCCGACCTGAACCCGAACCCTAACCCTTAACCTAACCCTAACCCTAATCCAAACCCTAAACCGAACCCGCACCTGAAGCCAAACCCTAAACTGAAACAAAAACATAACCCTAACCCTAACCCTAACCTTAAACTGAACCTGAACACGAACTCGAACCCTAACCCTAAACCTAACCCGAACCCTAACCCTAACCCTAACCCAAATCCGAACCCGAACCCAAACCCTAAACCTAACCCTAACACTAACCCTAAACCTAACCCTAATCCTAATCCAAACTGAAACGTAACCCTAAACCTAAACCTAACACTAACCCTAACCCTAACCTGAAACCAAACCCTAACCCTAACCCTAACCCTAAACCTAATCAGAACCCAAAACCTATCCCTAACCCTAACCCTAAACCTACCTCGATCCCGAACCCAAACCCTAACCCTAACCCTAATCCGAACCCTAAACCTAAGCCTAACCCTAACCCTAACTGAACCTGAACCCAAACCCTAATCATAACCCGAACCCTAACCCTAACCCTAACCCTAACCAGAACACTATCCCTAACCCTAACACTAACACTAAACCTAACCCGAACCTTAACCCTAACCCGAACTAGAATCCTAACCATAACCCTAACCCAAACCCAAACCCTAACCCTAACCCGAACCCTAACCCTAACCCGAACAGGAACCCGAACCCAAACCCAAACCCTAACCTTAACCCTAACCCTAACCCGAACACTAACCCTAACACTAAACCTAACCATAATCTGAACCATATCCCTAACCCTACCCCTAACCCTAACCCTAATCCTAATCGGAACCCTAACCCTAACCCTTACCCGAACTCGATCCGAACCATAACCCTAACACTAATCATAACCCGATCCCTAACCCTAACCCGAACTCGAACCCTAACCCTAACACTACCCCTAACCCTAACCCTTACCCGAACCCGACCCGAAACCTAATCCTAACGCTAACCCTAACCCAAATCCTAATCCGTACCCGAACCCTAACCCTAACCCTAAACCTAACCCTAACCTGAACCCGAAACCTAACCCTAACTCTAACCTGAACCCTAAACCTAATGCTAACACTAACCCTAACCCTAACCAAAAACTGAACCCGAACCCTAACCCTAACCCGAACCCGAACCCAAACCCGAACCCTAACCCTAACCCTAACACGAACCCGAACCCTAACCCTAAACCTAACACTAACAGGAACCCTAACACTAAATCTCACCCTAACCCTAATCCTAACCTTAACACGAACCATAACCCTAACCGAACCCCGAACCCTAACCGTAACCATAACCCTAAACCTAACACTAACCCTAACCCTCACCCTAACCCTAACCCTAACACTAACCAGAACCGTAACCCTAACCCTAACCCGAACCCGAACCCTAAACCTAACCCTAACCTAACCCTAATCCTAATCTGAACCCAAAACCTAACCCTAACCCTAATCCTAACCCTAACCCTAACCCTAACCCTACCTCGATCCCCAACCCAAACCCTAACCCTATCCCTAATCTGAACCCTAACCCTAAGCCTAACCATAACCCGAATCCGAACCCGAACCCTAACCCTAACCCTAATCCTAGTCAGAACCAAAACTTAACCCTAAACCTAAACATAACACTAACCCTAACCCTGACCTGAAACCGAACCCTAACTCTAACCCTAAACCTAACACTAACCCTAAACCTAATCTGAACCCAAAACCTATCCCAACCCTAACCTTAACCCTGCCTCGATCCCGAACCCTAACCCTAAACCTAACAATAATCCGAACCTTAAACCTAACCTTAACTCTAACCCTAACCCGAACACGACCCGAACCCTAATCCTAACCCTAACCCTATCCCAAACCATAACCCGAACCCGAACCCTAAACCTAACCCTAAACCTAACCCTAACCCTAACCCTAAACCTAAACCTAACCCTAATCCTAATCTGAACCCAAAACCTAACCCTAAACCTAAACCTAACACTAACCCTAACCCTAACCTGAAACCGAACCCTAACCCTAACCCTAACCTTAACCATAACCCTAAACCGAACCCGAACCTTAACCCTAACCCTAACCCTAACCCCATCCCGAACTCAAACCCTAACTTTAACCCGAACACTAACCCTAACCCGAACCCGAACCCTAACCCTAATGCTAACCCTAACCCAAACCCTAACCTTAACCCGAACCTGAAACCTAACCCTAACCCGAACCCGAACCTGAACCCAAACCCAAATCATATCCCGAACCCTAACCCTAACCCGAACCCTAAACCTAACCCTAACTCTAACCAGATCCCTATCGCTAACCCTCACCCTAACCCTCACCATAACCCTAACCCGAACTCGAAACCTAACCATAACCCTAACCCAAACCCTAACCCTAACCCTAACCCTAAACCTAAACCGAACCCGAACCTGAACACGAACCCTAACCCTTAACCTAACCCTAACCCTAACCATAACCATAAACCGAACCTGCACCTGAATCCGAACACTAAACTTAACCCTAACCCTAACACTAACCCAAACCCTAAACCTGAC
This sequence comes from Urocitellus parryii, assembly GCF_045843805.1. Classification (NCBI taxonomy): domain Eukaryota; kingdom Metazoa; phylum Chordata; class Mammalia; order Rodentia; family Sciuridae; genus Urocitellus; species Urocitellus parryii. The sequence goes on along the minus strand of NW_027552732.1, from coordinate 141,996 downwards.
CCGAACCCGAAAACGAACCCTGACCCTAAACTTAATCCTAACCCTAACCGGTACCCTAACCCTAACCCTAACCTGAACCCTAACCCTAATCCAAACCGCAACCCTAAACCTAACCCTAACCCTAACCATATCCCGAACCCTAACCCTAACCCTAACCCTAATCCGAACTCTAACCCTAACCTTAACCCTAACCCGAACCTGAAAAACTAAGTTTAACCCTAATCCGAACCCTAACCCTAACCCTAACCCTAACCCGAACACGAAACCGAACACTAAATGTAACCGTAACCCTAACCCTAACCATAACCATAACCCGAAAGCTAACCATAACCCTAAACCTAACCCTAACCCTAACTCTCACCGTAACCCTAACCCTAACCCGAACCCGAACCGAACCCTAATCTTAACCCTAACCCGAACACTAACCCAAAACCTAATCCTAACCCTAACCCGAAACCTAACCGTAACCCTAACTGTAACCATAACCCTAACGCGAACCTGAAACAACCCTAACCTTAACCCTCACCCTAACACTTACCCTAACCGTAACCAGAACACGAGCCCGAACCCTAAACCTATCTCTAACCCTAACCGTAACCCTAACCATAACCATAACCCTAAACTTAAACCGAACCGAACCCTAACCCTAACTGAACCCTAACCCTCAACCGAACCCTAACCCTAACCCTAAACCAAACTCTAACCGGAACCCGAACCCTAACCCTAACCCTAAACCTAACCATAACCCTAACCCTAACACTAAACCGAAACTGAAACCTAACCCTAACCCTAACCCTAACCCTAACCCTCACCCTCACCCTAACCCTTACCCTAACTCTAAACCTAACCCGAACCCGAACCCTAATCCTAACTCTAAAATGAACCCTAACCGTAAACCTAACCCCAAACCTAACCCTAACCCTAAACCGAACCGGAACCTGAACTTGAACCATAACCTGAAACCTAACCCTAACCCTTACCCTCGCAGTAACCTGAACCCTAACCCTAACCCAAACCCGAACCCTAATCCTAACTGCAAATTGAACCCTAAATGTAACACTTACCCTAACACTAACACTAAAACTAACCAAACCCTAACACGAAACCGAACCCGAACCCAAACCATAACCCTAACCAAACCCTAGCCCTAACCCTAACCCTAACCCTAACCCTAACCGAAACCTAACCCGAAATTGAACCCTAACCCTAACACGAACCCTAAACGTTACCCGAACCCTAAACCGAACCCTAACCCGAAACCTAACCAGAAGCCGAGACCTAACCTAACCCTAAAAAGAACTCGACCCCTAACCCTAACCAAAACCCAAACAAGATCCCTAACTCTAACCCTAAACTTAACCCTAACCCGAACCCGGACCCGTACCCTAACCCAAACCCTAACCCTATCCCGAACCCAAGCCCTAACACGACCTGAACCCTAACACTAACCCTAACCCTAAACCTAACCTGAACCCTAAACCTAACCTTAACCCTAATCCTAACCCTATCCTAAAACCGAACCATAACCCGAACCCGAACCCTAACCCTAAGCCTAAACCTAAACCTAATCCTAATCCGAAACCTAAACCGAACCCTAACACTAAAACTAAAGCAAACCCAAACCCTAACCCCAACCCTAACCCTAACCCTAACCCTAAACCTCACCCTAACCCGAACCCTAACACCAACCCGAACCCTAACCCTAAACCTAACCCTAAACCTAATCCTAACCCGATCCCGAAACCTAACCCTAACCCTAATGCTAACCCTAACCCTAACTCGAACCCTAACACTAACCCTAACCCTAACACTAACCATAATGCTAACCCTAACCCTAACACTAACCATAATGCTAACCCTAACCCTAACAAGAACCCTAACCCTAAACCGAACCCGAATGCTAACCCTAAAACGAACCCTCACCTTAAAACTAACTCCAACCCAAACCCTAACCCTAAACCTAACCCTAAACCTAATCCTAACCCGATCCCGAAATCTAACCCTAACCCTAACGCTAACCCTAACCCTAACTCGAAACTAACCCTAACACTAACCATAATGCTAACCCTAACCCTAAAAGAACCCTAACGCAAAACCGAACCCTAAACCGAACCCTAACCCTAAACCTAACCCGAACCCAAACCCTAACCTTAACCTTAACACGAACCCGACCCCTAATCCTAACCCTAACCCTAACAAGAACCCTAACCCTAACCCTAAAATTAACACTAACCCGAACCGTAACTCAAAACCTAACCCTTACCGGAACCCGAACCCTAACCCTGACCTTAACCATATCCCAAACTCTTATCCTAAACCTAACCCTAACCCTAACACAAACCCTAACCTAACCCGAACCCGAACACGTACCCTAACCCGAAACCTAACCCTATCCCGAACCCAAATCCTAACACGAACCTGAAACTTAACCCTAACCCTAACCCAAAACCTAACCCGAACCCTAAACCTAACCATAAAACTAACCCTAACCCTATCCCGAAACCGAACCTTAACCCAAACCCGAACCCTAACCCTAAGCCTAAAGCTAAACCTAATAATAAAACGAACCCTAACCCGAATCCTTACCCTAACTGTAACCCAAACCGAACCCTAACCCGAACCCTAACACTAACCCTAACCCTCACCCTAACCAGAAGCCTAACACTAAACCGAAACCTAACCCTAAACCGAACCCAAACTCTAACCCTAACACAAACCCTAAGCAGAACACCAACCCTTACGCTAACCCTAACTCAAACCCTAACACGAACCCTAAACTTAATCCTAACCCTAACCCTAACACTAACCCTAACCGTAAACCTAACCGAACAATAACCGTAAACCTAAACCGAACCCGAAACTGAATCTCAACCCTAAACCTAACCATCACCCTAACCCCAACTCGAACCCGAACCCTAACACTAACCCAAACACTAAACCTAACCCTAACCCGAACCCTAACCCGAACCCGAACCTTAAACCTTACCCTAAACCAAACCCTAAACTTAACCCTAATTCTAACCCTAACCCTAACCCTAACCCGAAACCGAATCCTAACCCTAACCCTAATCCTAAACCTAAACCTTAACCTAAACCTAACCCTAAACTAAATCTAACCCTAACCCTAACACTCACCCTAACCCTAACCGGAATCCTAACACTAACCCTAACCCGAACAGTAACCGTAACCCTAAGCCTAACCCGAAACCGAACCCTAAGCCTTACCCTAACCCTAACTCTAACCCGAACCCGAACCCGAACCCTAACCCTTACCCTAACACTAACACTAACCCTAACCCTTACCGTAACCGTAACCGTAATCCTATCCCGAAACTGTCCCCGAACCCTAACTCTAACTCTAACTCTAACTCTAACTCTATCCCTAAACCAAACCCGAACCCTAACTTCTAAACCTAAACCTAACACTAATTCGAACCCTAATACTAACCCTAAGCCTAAACCTAATCCTATCCCTAACCCTAACCCTAAACCGAACCCTAACCCCAACCATAACCCTAACACTAACCCTAACCCGAACCCGAATCAGAACCCTAACCCTAACCATAACCATAACCCTAATCCAAACCCAAACCCGAAACCTAAACCTAACCCTAAACCTAACACTAACTCGAAACCTAAACCTAACCCTAACCCTAACCCTAACCCTAAACCGCACACGAACCCTAAACCTAAACCTAACCAGAAGCTGAACCCGAACCCGAACCCTCACACAAACACAAACGCTAACCCTAAACCTAAACCTACACCTAACCCTTACCCGAACACTAACGCTAACCCTAACCCTAACTCTAATACTAACACTAACCTTAAACCTAACCCGAAACTGAACCCTAAACCTAACCCGAAACCTAACACTAACCCAAACCCGAACCCGAACTGTAACCCTAACACTAACCCTAACGGTAACCCGAACCCTAACCCTAACCAGTACCCGTAACCGAACCCGAACCCTAACACTAAGACTAACCCAAACCCTAACTCTAAACCTAAACCTAACAATAACCTAACCCTAATTAAAACCCTACCCCTAACCATGACCCTAATCCTAACCCTAACCCTAACCCTAAACCTAACCCGAAACCGAACCCTAACACTAACCCTAACCTGAACATGAAACATAACCCTGACCCTAACCCACACTGAACCCTAACCCTAACTCTAAAACGAAAGCTAACCCTAACCCGAGCCCTAAAACTAACCCTAACCCGAACCCTGACTCTAGCCCTAACCCTAACCCTAACCCGAACCCGAACCCGAACTGTAACCCTAAACCTAACCATAACCCTAACCCTAACACTAACACTAAACCGAACCCTAACCCTAACCCTAACCCGAACTCGAAACCGAACCCTAACCCTATCCCGAAACCTATACCTAACCCTAATCTGAACCCTAACCATAACCCTAACAAAACCCTAACCCTAACCCTAAACCAAACCCAAACCAGAACCCGAACCCTAAACCTAACCCTAACCCTAAAACTCACCCTAACACTAACCGTAATGCTAACCCTAAGCCTAACCCGAACCTTAAGCCTAACTCGAACCCTAACCTTAACCCTATACCTTACCCTAACCCTAACCCTAACCCGAACCCGAACCCTAACACTAAATCTAAACCGAACCCTAACCCTAACCCGAACCCTAACCCTAACACGAACCCTAACACTAACCCTAAACCGAACTCTAACCCTAACCCTAACCCTACCCCTAACCGAACCAGAACCCGAACCCTAACCCTAACACTAACACTAACCCGAATTCGATCCCTAACCCTAAACCGAACTCTAACCCTAACCCTAACCCTACCCCTAACCGAACCAGAACCCTAATCCTAACCCTAACACTAACACTAACCCGAATTCGATCCCTAACCCTAACCCGAACCCTAACGCTAACCCTAACCCGAACCAGAACCTGAATCCTAACCCTAACCCTAACACGAAACCTAACAATAACCCTAACCCTAACACTATAGCTAACCCTAACCCTAACCCTAGCCCTAACCCCTAACCCTAACCCGAATCCTAACACTAACCCGAACCCGAACCCTAACATTAAACCAAACCCTAACTCTAACCCTAAACCTAACCCTATGCAAAACCCTAACCCTAACCCTAACCGAACCCGAACCCTAACCTAACCCTAACCAGAACCCTAACCCTAACCCTCTCCAGAACCCTAACCCTAACAATAACACCAACCCTAACCCTAAACAGAACCCGAACCTGAAACCGAACCTTAAAATGAACCCTAACCCTAACCCTAAACCTAACTGTAACCCGATCCCTAAGACTAAACCGAACCCTAACACTAACCCTAACCCTAAACCTAACCCTAAACCTAATGTGAACCCTAACCCTAAACCGAACCCTAAACCTAAACCTAACCCGAACCTGAACCGTAACCCTAACCCTACTCCTAAACCTAACCCGAACCCTAAACCGAACCTAACACCGAACCCGAACCCGAACCCTATACCTAACCCTAACCAGAACCCTAATATTAACAATAACCCTAACCCAAAACCTAACCCTAACATTAACCCTAAACCAAACCCGAACCCGAACCCGAACCCGAACCCTAAACGTAACCCCAACCCTAAACCTCACCCTAACCCGAACCGTAACACTATCCCTAATCCTAACCATAACCCTAACCAGAATAGGAACCTGACCCCGAACCCAAACCTTAACCCTAAACCTAACCCTAACGCTAACACTTAACCCTAACCCCTAATCCTAAACCAAACCCTAAACCTAACCATAAACCTAAGCCTAACCCGACACCTAAACCTAACCCTAACCCTACCCTAACCCTAACACTAAACCTAACCCGAACCCGAACCCGAACCCTAACCCTAACCCTAAACCTAACCCGAACCCTAACCCTAAACCGAACCCTAACCCTAACCCTAACCCAAACCCTAACCCGAAACCTAAACCTAACCCTAACACTATCCCTAACCCTAACCCGAACCCTAACACTAACCAGTACCCGTAACCGAACCCGAACCCTAACCCTAACACTAACCCGAACCCTAACCCTAAACCTAACCCTAACCCTAACCCTAACCCTAATTAAAACCCTACCCCTACCCCTGACCCTAATCCTAACCCTAACCCTTACCTTAAACCTAATCCGAATCCGAACCCTAACCCTAACCATAACATGAACCCTAACACTAACCCTAACCCTCACAGAAAACTAACCCTAACCCTAACCCTAAACCGAAAGCTAACCATAACCCGAACCCTAACACTAATCCTAACCCGAACCCTAACTCTAACCCTAACCCTAACCCTAACCCTAACCCAAACCCGAACCATAACCCTAACCCGAACTCGAAAACTAACCCTAACCCTAACCCGAAAATTATACCTAACACCAATCCGAACCCTAACCATAACCCTACCCCTAACCCTAACCCTAACCCGATACCGAAACCTAACCCTAAACCTAACCCTAAACATAAACCTAACCAGAACCCTAACCTTAACACTAACCCTAATCCTAATGCGAACCCAAACCCGAACCCTAAACCTAACCCTAACTCTAAACCTCAACCTAACCCTAACAGTAACCCTAACCCTAACCCTAACACGAACCGGAACCCGAACCCGAACCCAAAAATTAACCCTAAACCTAACCCTAAACCTAAACTTAACCTTAACCCTAACCATAACCATAACCCTAACCCGAACGCTAACCCTAACCCTACCCCGAACCCTAACCCTAACCCTAACCTTAACACTAACACTAACCCTAACCCTAACCCTAAACCGAACCCTAACACGAACCCGGACCCTAACCCTAACTCAATCCGAAACCTAACCCTAACCATAACTCTAACCCTAACCCTAAACCGAGCCCGAACCTGAACCCGAACCCTAAACTCAAAACTAACCCAAACCCTAAACCTAACCGTAACCGGATCCCTAAACCTATACCGAACTCGAACCCGAACCATAACCCTAACCCTAAGCCTAATCCTAACCCTAACACTAATGCGAACACTAACCCTAACCCGAACACTAACCCTAACCCTAACACTAACCAGAAACCTAAACCTAACCCTAACCCTAACCCTAAACTTAAGCCAAACCTGAACCCTAACCCTAAACATAACCCTAACCCTAACCCTAAACTGAACCCGAACCCGAACCCTACCCTAACCCTAAGCCTAAACCTAACCCTAACCCTAACCCAAACCCTAACCCGAACCATAACCTTAATCCTAAACCTAACCCTAACCGGAAGCAGAACCCGAACCCGAAGACTAAACCTAACCCTAACCCAAACAATAACCCTAACCCTAACCCAAACCCGAACCCGAACCCGAACCCTAAACCTAACCCTAACCCTAAACCTCAACGTAACCCTTACCCTAACCCTAACCCTAACACTAACACGAACCGGAACCCGACCCCGAACCCAAAACTTAACCCTAAACCTAACCCGAACCCTAACCCTAACAATAACCTAACGCGAACCCTAAACCTAACCCTAATCCTAACCCAAACCTTAACCCTAACCATAACCATAAGCCTAAACCTAACCCTAACCCTAACTCTAACCCTAACCCGAAGCAGATACCTAACCCTAATCCTAACCCTAACACTAACCCTAACCCTAAACCTAACTCTAACCATAACCCTAACGCGAACCCTAAACCTAACCCTAATCCTAACTCTAACCTTAACCCTAACCATAACCATAAACCTAACCCGAAAACTAACCCTAACCCTAACCGGAACCCGAACCAGAAACCTAACCCTAATCCTAACCCTACCCCTAACCCTAACCCTACCCCTAACCCTAACCCTAAACCTAACCCTAATCCGAACCCGACTCCAAAACCAAACCCGAATCCTAACCCTAACCCTAACACTAAATCTAAACCTAAACCTAACCCTAACCCGAACCCTAACCCTAACCCGAACCCTAAACCTCAACCTAACCCTAACCCTAACCGAACCCTAATCCTAAAATGAACCGGAACCCGACCCCGAAACCAAAACTTAACCCTAAACCGAACCCAAACACTAACCCTAACCCTAACCCTAATGCGAACCCTAAACCTAACCCTAACCCTTATCCTAACCCGAACCAGAAATCTAACCCTAATCCTAACCATAACGCGAACCCTAAACCTAACCATAACCCTAACCCTAAAACTAACCCCAATCCGAACCCGACACCAAAACCGAACCCGAACCCTAACCCTAAACCTAACACTAAATATAAAACTAACCCTAACCCGAACCCGAACCCTAACCCTAACCAGAACCCTAACACTAACCCTAACCCGAACCCTAACCCTAATCCTAAACCTAATCCTATCTTGAAGCAGAACCTGAACCCGAAGACTAAACCTAACCCTAACCCAAACAATAACCCGAACCCGAACCAGAACCCGAACCCGAACCCTAAACCTAACCCTAACCTTAAACCTCAACCTAACCCTAACCCTAACTCTAACCCTAACCCTAACACGAACCGGAACCCGACCCCGAACCCAAAACTTAACCCTAAACCTAACCCGAACCCTAACCCTAACAATAACCTAACGCGAACCCTAAACCTAACCCTAATCCTAACCCAAACCTTAACCCTAACCATAACCGTAATCCTAACCCGAACCCTAACCCTAAACCTAACCCGAACCACAAACCTAAACCTAATCCTAACCCTACACCTAACCCTAACCCTAAACCTAACCCTAACCCTAACCCTAACTCAAACCCTAAACCTAACCCTAATCCTAACCCTAACCCTAAACCTAACCCTAATCCGAACCTGACACCAAAACCGAACCCGAATCCGAACCCTAACCCTAACACTAAATCTAAAACTAACCCTAACCCGAACCCTAACCCTAACCCGAAACCTAACACTAACTCTAACGCGAACCAAAACCCTAATCCTAAACCTAACCTATCCAGAGGCAGAACCCGAACCCGAAGACTAACCCTAACCCTAACCCAAACCCTAACCCTAACCCTAACCCGAACCCGAACCCGACCCGAAACCTAAACTTAACCCTAACCCTAAACCTCAACCTAACCCTAACACTAACCCTAACCCTAACACGAACCCGAACCCGACCCCGAACCCAAAACTTAACCCTAAACCGAACCCGAACCCTAACCCTAATCCTAACCCTAACCTTAACCCTAACCATAACCATAAACCTAACCAGAAACCTAACCCTAACCCTAACAGGAACCCGAACCAGAAACCTAACCCAAATCCTACCCATACCCCTAACCCTAACCCTAACCCTAACCCAAAACGTAACCCTAATCCGAACCCGACCCCAAAACCGAACCCGAATCCTAACCCTAATCCTAACACTAACTCTAAACCTAACCCTAACCCTAACCCAAACCCTAACCCTAACCCGAAACCTAACACTAACTCAAACCCGAACCCTAAACCTATTCCTAAACCTAACCTATCCGGAAGCAGAACCCGAACCTGAAGACTAACCCTAACCCTAATCCCTAACCCTAACCCTAAAGCAAACCTGAACACGAGGCCTAAGCAGAACCCTAAACCTAACCCGACATCTAACCATTAACCTAACACTAACCCTAACCCTAACCCTAAACCCAACCCTAAACGTAACCCTAACCAGAACCCTAAACCTAACCCAAACACTAACCCTAACCCTAACCCTATGCCCCTAACCCTAACCCCTAACCGTTGCTCTAACTTTAACCCTAACCTTAACCCTAACCCTAATCCGAACACTAACCATAACACTAACCCTAACCCTAACACTAACCCTAACCCTAACCCTATGCCCTAACCCTAACCCCTAACCATTGCTCTAACTCTAACCCTAACCGTAACCCTAACCCTAATCCTAATCCGAACCCTAAACAAAACCCTAACCCGAACCCGAACCCTAACCCCAACCCTAACCCGAACCCGAATCTTAACCCGTAAACGAACCCTAACCCTAACCCATACCCTAATACTAACCCTAATCCTAACCCTAACCCCAACCCGAACCCAAACCTGAACCCTATCCCTAAGCCTAATCCGAACCCTAACCATAACACTAACCCTTCACCTAACCAAAACCCGAACCCGATACCGAAACCTAACCCTAACCCTAACTTGAAACCTAACCCTAACCCTAAACCTAACCCTAACCCGAACCCTTAACCGAACACGAACCCTAACCCTAACCCTAACCCGAACACGAACCCGAACCCTAACCATAACCCTAACCCTAACCCGAACCCCTAACACTAACCTCTAAACCTAACCCTAACCCTAACCATAACCATAACAATGACACTAACCCTAACCCTACCCTAACCCTAACCTGATCCAGAATACTAACCCTAACCCGAACCATCACCGCAACCGTAACCCTAAAACGAACCCGACCCCGAACCCTAACTCTAACTCTCACCCTATCCCTAAACCGAAACCGAACCCTAACCTGTAACCCTAAACCTAACCCTAATCCGAAACCTATTACTAACCCTAACCCTAACCCTAATCCTATCCCTAAAACTAACCCTAACATGAACCCTAACCCTAACCATAACCATAACGCTAACACAAACCCTAACCCGAAACCTAAAACTAACCCTAACCCTAACCCTAACTCGAAACCTAAACCTAACACTAACCCTAACACTAACCCTGACCCGAACACGAACCCTAACCCTAAACCTAAGAGAACCTGAACCCGAACCCGAACCCTAACACAAACACAAACCCTAAACCTAAACCTAAACCTACACCTAACCCTTACCCGAAACCTAAGCCTAAGCCTAACACTAACCCTAAACCAAGCCCTAACCCGAATCCGAAGACTAACCCTAAACCTACACCTAACCCTAACCCTAACTCTAACCCTAACACTAACCTTAAACCTAACCCGAAAATTAACGCTAACCCTAACCCGAAACCTAACACTAACCCTAACACGAACCCGAACTCTAACCCTAACACTAACCCTAACCCTAATCCGAACCCAAACACTAACCAGTACCCGTAACCGAACCCAAACCCTAACCCTAACACTAACCCGAACCCTAACTCTAAATCTAACCCTAACCCTAACCCTAACCCTAATTAAAACCCTACCCCTAACCCTGACCCTAATCCTAATCCTAACCCTAACCCTAAACCTAATCCAAACCCGAACCCTAACTCTAAACCTAACCTGAACATGAACCCTAACACTAACCCAAACCCTCACCTAACCACTAACCCTAACCCTCACCTAACCATAACCCTAACCCTAAACCGAAAGCTAACCATAACCCGAAACCTAACACTACTCCTAACCCGAACCATAACTCTAACCCTAACCCTAACCCTAACCCAAACCCTAACACGAACCCGAACCTTAACCCTAACCCGAACTCGAAAACTAACCCTAACCCTAACCCGAAACTTATACCTAACACCAATCCGAACCCTAACCATAACCCTACCCCTAACCCTAACCGTAACCCGAACCCTAACCCTAAACCTAACCCTAAACATAAACCTAACCAAAACCCTAACCCTAACTCTAACCCTAACCCTAATGCGAATCCTAACCCTAACACTAAGCCTAACCCTAACACTAACCCTAACACAAACCCTAATCCGAAACCTAAACCTAACCCTAACACTAACCCTAACTCTAAGACTGAACCTAACGCTAACCCTAAACCTAACCCTAACCCGAACCCTAACCCTAACCCTAACCCAAACCCTAATCCGAAACCTGACCCTAACCCTAACACTAACCCCAACCGTAACACTAAACCTAACCCTAACCCTAAACCTAACCCTAACCCGAACCCGAACCCTAACCCTAACCATAACACTAACCCTAAACCTAACCCTAACCCGAATTGTAACACGAACCCGAACCCTAACCCTAACACGAACCCTAACTCTAACCTAACGCTAACCCTATCCATAAAACTAACCCGAACCCGAACCCTAACCCTAACCCTAACCCTAACCCTAAACCACTAACCCTAACAGAAACCCTAATCTGAATCCTAGCCTTAAACCTAACCCAAACCCAAAACCTAAAAATAACCCTAACCCTAATCCTAACCGTAACCCTAACCCTTACCCTAACCCTAACCGTAACCCTAACCCTAACCCTAACACCAACCCTAACCCTAACCCGAATCCTAGCACTAACCCAAACCCGAAACCTAACCCTAACCCGAACCGTAACCCTAACCCTAACACTAACACTAACACTAAATCTAACCTTAAACCAAACCCTAAACACGAACCCAAACCCTAACCCTAACCCTATCCCGAAACCTAACCCTAACCATAACTCTAACCCTAAACCTAAACCGAGCCCGAACCTGAACCCGAACCCAAAACTGAACCCTAACCGAAACCGTAAACCTAACCGTAACAGGATCCCTAAACCTATACCGAACACGAACCCGAACCATACCCTAAGGCTAAGCCTAAACCTAACCCTAAACCTAATGCGAACCCTAACCCTAACCCGAACCCAAACCATAACCCTAACACTAACCAGAACCCTAAAACTAACCCGAACCCTAACCCTAAACTTAACCCGAACCTGAACCCTAACCCTTAACATAACCCTAACCCTAACACTAAACCGAACCCGAACGCGTACCCTAACCCTAACCCTAAGCCTAAAGCTAACCCTAACCCTAATGCGACCCCTAACCCTAACCCGAACCCTAAACCTAACCCGAACCCTAACCCTAACCATAATCCTAAACCTAAACCTATCCGGAAGCAGAACCCGAACCCGAAGACTAACACTAACCCTAACCCAAAACATAACCCTAACCCAAAACCGAACCCGTACCCAAACCCGAACCCGAAACCTAACCCTAAACCTAAACCTCAACCTAAACCTAACCCTAACCTTAACCCTAACCCTAACCCTAACACGAACCGGAACCCGAACTCGAATCCAAAACTTAACCCTAAACCTAACAGGAACCCTAAACCTAACCCTAACCCTAACACGAACCCTAATCCTAACCTAATCACCCTAATCCTAACCCTAACCTTAACCCTAACCATAACCCAAACCCTACCCAACCCTAACCCAAGAAACCTAACCCTAATCCTAACCCTAACCCTAACCCTAAACCTAAACCTAACCCTAATCCGAACCTGAGGCCAAAACCGAACCCAAACCCTAACCCTAAACCTAACACTATATCTAAACCTAACCCTGACACTAACCCGAATCCTAACCCTAACCCGAACCCTAACACTAACCCGAACCCGAACCCTAACCCTTAACATAACCCTTACCCTAACCCTAAACCAAACCCGAACGTGAAACCTAACCCTAACCCTAAGCCTAAACCTAACCCTAACCCTAATGGGAACCCTAACCCTAACCCGAACCCTAAACCTAACCCGAAACCTAACCATAACCCTAACCCTAATCCTAAACCTAACCCTAACTGGAAGCAGAACCCTAACACTAATCCTATCCCTAAACCTAACCCTAACCCGGAACACTAACCCTAACCCTAACCCTAACACTAACCCTAACCCGAACCCGAATCAAAACCCTAACCCTAACCCTAACCATAATCCTAATACAAACCCTAACCCAAAACCTAAACCTAACCCTAACCCAAAACCTAACCCTAACTCGAACCCTAAACCTAACACTAACCCTAACACTAACCCTGACCCGAACACGAACCCTAACCCTAAACCTAACCAGAACCTGAACCCGAACCCGAACCCTAACACAAAGACAAACCCTAACCCTAAACCTGAACCTACACCTAACCCTTACCCAAAACCTAACCCTAAGCCTAACACTAACCATAAACCGAACCCTAACCCGAATCCGAAGACTAACCCTAACCCTAACCTAACCCTAACCCTAACTCTAACCCAAACCCGAATCCGAGGCCTAACCAGAACCCTAACCCTAAACCGAAAACTAACCATTACCCTAACCCTAACCCTAACCCTACCCCTAAAACTAATCCTAAACGTAACCCTAACCAGAACCCTAAACCTAAAACTAACCCTATCCCTAACCCCAATCTGAACCCTAAAACTAACCCTAAGCCTAACCCTATGCCCTAACCCTAACCCCTAACCGTTACTCTAACTCTAACCCTAATCCTAACCCTAATCCTAATCCGAACACTAACCCTAACCCTAACACAAACCCGAACCATAACCCCAACCCTAACCCGAACCCGAACCCTAACCCTAACCCGAACCCTAACCCGAAACCGAAACCTAACCCTAACCAGAACCCTAACACTAACCCTAACCCGATCCCTAACTCTAACCCTAACCCTAAACCTAACCCGAACCCGATACCAAAAACCTAACCCTAAACCTAACTCGAACCTAACCCTAACCCTAAACCTAACCCTAACCCTAACCCGATCCCGAACACTAACCCTAAACCTAAAGCGAAGACTAACCCTAACCCTAACACAAACCCTAACCCTAACCATAACCCTAACCCTAAACCTAACCCTAACCCTAACCCGAACCCGAAACCGAACCCTAACCCTAACACTTAACCTAACGCTAAACCGAACACCAATACGAATCCGAACCCTAAACCTAACCCTAACCCTAAACCTAACCCTAACCCAAACCCTAATCTTAACCCTATTCCTAAGCCTAACCCGAACCCTAACCCTAACCCCAATGTTAACCCTAACCCTAACCCTAACCTGAACCCTAACCTTAAGCCTAACTCGAACCCTAACCCTAACCCGAAACCTAACTCTAACCCTAACACTAACACTATCCCTTACCCTAAACCTACCCCTAACCCTAACCCTAACCCTATCCCTAACCCTATCGCTAACCTGACCCCGGACCCGAACCCGAACCTTCACCCTAACCCTAACCCGAACCCGACCCTAACACTAAATCAAAACTTAACCCTAACCCTAACCCGAACACTAACCCTAACACGAACCCTATCACTCACCCTAAACCGAACCCTCACCCTAACCCTAAAACTAACCCTAACCCAAACCCGAACCTAAACCCTAACCCTACCCCTAACCCTAATCCTAACCATAAACCTCACACGAACTGTAACCCTAACCCGAACCCTAAACCTAACCCTATTCCTAAGCCTAACCCAAACCCTAACCCTAGCCCTAACCCTAACCCTAACCCTAACCGTAACCGTAACCCTAACCCTAATCCTAACCCTAACCTTAACCCTAACCAGAATCCTAACCATAGCCCGAACCCGAACCCTAACCCTAATCCTAAACCTAAACCTAAACCTAACCCTAATGCGAACCCTAACCCTTACCCGAACCCTAACCCTAACCCTAACCAGAACCCGAACCCTAACCTAACCTTAAACCTAACCCTAACCAGAACCCGAACCCTAAACCTAAACCTAAACCTTAACCTAACCCTAACCCTAATGCGAACCCTAACCCTAACACTAATACTATCCCCAACCCTAACCCTAACCATAAACCGAACCCTAACCCGAACCCTAACCCTAACCCTAACCCTTAACCTAACCCTAACCCTAATGCGAACCCTAACCCTAACCTAAACCTAACCCTAACCCTAACCCGAATCCGAACCCTAACCGAACCATAAACCTAACCCTAACCCGAACCCGAACCCTAAACCTAACCCTAATACTTAACCTAACCCTAACCCTAATGCGAACACTAACCCTAACCCTAACACTATCCCTAACCCTAACCCTAACCATAAACCGAACCGTAACCCGAACCCTAACCCTAACCCTAACCTTAACCTAACCCTAACCCTAATGCGAACCCTAACCCTAACCTAAACCTAAACCTAACCCTAACCCAAACCCTAACCCAAACCCTAACCCTAACCCGAACCCTAACCCTAACTCTAATCCTAACACTAACAGAATCCCTTACCCTAACCCCTAACCATAATCCTAACCCTAACACTGACCCTAACCTGACCCCGGACCCGAACCCGAACCTTCACCATAACCCTAACCCTAACCCTAACACTAAATCTAAACCTAACCCTAACCCTAACCTGAACACTAACCCTAACACGAAACCTATAACTCACCCTAAACCGAACCCTAACCCTAACCCTAACCGTAACCCTACCCCTAACGCGATCCAGAATCCGAACTCTTACCCTAACCCTACCCCTAACTCTAATCCTAACCGTAACCCTCACCCAAACCGTAACCCTAACCCAAACCATAACCCTAACCCTAACCCTATTCCTAAGCCTAACCCTAACCCTAAACTTAGCCCTAACCCTAACGCTAACCCTAACCCTAACCGTAACCGTAACCCTAACCCTAACCCTGACCCTAACCTTAACCATAACCCGAATCCTAGCCCTAGCCTGAACCCGAACCCTAACCGTATCCCAAACCCTAACTCTAATCCTAAACCTAACACTATGCCTAACCCTAACCCTAACCCTAACCCTAACCCTAAACTGAACCCTAACACGAACCCGAACCCAAACCTAACCCTAACCCGAACCCTAACCCTAACCATCTCCCCAAACCTAACCCTAACCCTAACCCTAACCCTAACCCTATACTGAACCCGAAACTGAACCCGAAGCCTAAAATAAACCCTAAACCTAAACCTAAAACTTTCCGTAACCCGATCCCTTAGCCTAAACCGAACCCGAACCGTAACCCTACCCTAAACCTAACCCTAACACTAAACTGAACCTGAACCTGAACCTGAACCATAACCCGAACCCGAACCCGAACCCTAACCCTAACCCAAATCCTAACCCTATCACTAACCCTAACCCTAACCCTAATCCTAACCGAACCTTTAACCTAACCCTAACCCGAACCAGAACCTTAAACCTAACCCTAAACCTAACCCTAACCCTAACCCTAACCGTAACCCGAAACCTAACCCTAACACTAACCATAAACCTAACCCTAATCCGAACCCTAACCCTAACCCTAACTCGAACCCTATCCCTAACCCTAACCCTAACCCAAACCCTAACCCTAACACGAACTTGAACCCTAACCATAATCCTAAATCAAACCCTAACACTAACCGTAACCCTAACCCTAACCCTAAAACGAACAATAACCTGAATCCGAATCCTAACCTGAACACTAAACCTAACCCTATCCCGAACAATAACCCTAACCCGAACCCGAACCCGAACCGTACCCTAACCCAAACCCTAACCTGAATCCGAACCCTAACCCTAACCATGACCCTAACCCCAATCCGAACCCTAAACCGAACCTTAACCTTAACCCTAACCCTAACTCGAACCCGAATCCTAACCCTAACCTTCACCAGAACCCGAACCCGAACCCTAATTCTAACCCGAATCCTAACCCTAACTCTAAAACTAACCCTAACCCTAACCTAACCCTAACCGTAACCCTAACCCTAACCCTAACACTAACCCTAAACCGAACCCGAACCTGAACCCGAACCATAAACTGAACCCTAACTCTAACCCCTACCCTAACCCTAACCTGAACCCTAAACCTAACCCGAACCCGAACCCTAACACTAACCCAAACCCTAACCCTAAACCTAACCGAACCCTACCCCTAAAGCGACCCCGAAACCCAACCCTAACCCTATCACTAACCCTAACCCTAACCCTAAACCTAACCGAACCCTACCCCTAAACCTACCCCGAACCCCAACCCTAACCCTAACCCTATACCTAACCCTAACCCTAACCCTAATCCGAAACCTAACCTTAACACTAACCGTAACGCTAACCTTAATCTGAAACCTAACCCTAACCCTAACACTAACCCGAACACTATCCCTAACCTTAACCCTAACCCTAACCCTAAACCTAACCCTAATCCTAACCCGAACCCTAACCCTAACCCGAAATCAAACCCTAACTATAAGATGAACCCAAACCCTAAAACGAACACGAACCTCAACCCAAACCCTAACCCTAACCCTAACCCGAACCCTAACCCGAACCCTATCCTGAACCCTAATCCTAACCCTGAACCTAACCCTAAACCGAACATGAACCCGAACCCTAACCCTAGCCTAAACCTAACCCTAATCCTAACCCGAAACCTAACTCAAACACGAACCCTAACCCTGACCCTAAACATAACCTGAACCCTAACGCTAACCCTAACCCTAACCCTAACTCTAACCCTTACCCAAACCCGATCCCTAACCCTAACCCGAACGGTAATACTAACCCTAACACTAACCCTAACCCTAAACCTAACCCTAAACCCAACCTGAACCTGAACCCGAACCCTAACCAGAACCTGAAACCTAACCCTAACCCAAGCCCTAATCGTAAGTCTAACCCTATATCTAACCCTAACCCGAACACTAACCCTAACCCTAACATGAACCCTAACCAAACCCGAACCCTGACCCTAACTCAAACCCTAAACCTCACCCTGACCCTAAAAGTAACCATAAACCTAACCCGAACCCTAAACTGAACCCGAAACTCAACCCTAACCATACCCCGAACGCTAACCATAAACCTAAACCTAACCCTACCAGAACCCTAACCCGAACCCGAACCCTAACCCTAACCCTAACCTGAACCTGAAACCGAACCCTAACCTGAACCCTAAACCTAACCCTAACCCGAACCCTAACCCGAACCCGAACCCTTACCCTAACTCAAACCCTAAACCTAACCCTAACCCTAACCGTAACCCTAACCCTAACCCGTACCCTATCCCGAACCCGAAAACCAACCCTAACCGTACCCCGAACCCTAAACCCTAACCCTAACCCTAACCCGAACACTAGCCCTATACCTAAACCTCACCCTTACCCGAACCCTAAAACTAACCCTACCCCTAACCCTAATCCTAATCCGAACCCTAACCCTAACCCCAACCCGAAACCGAACCCTAACCCTAACCCGATCCCTTACCCGAACCTGACCCGAAACATAACCCTAACCCTTATCATAACCCGAACCATAACCCTAATCCGAACCCGAACCCTAACCCTAACTCTAACAATACCCCTAACCCTAACCATTACCCGAACCCGACCCGAACTCTAATCCTAGCCCTAACCTTAACCCAAACCTTAACCCGACCAGAACCCTAACACTAACCCTAAACCTAACCCTAATCCGAAACCTAAACATAACCCTTACCCTAACCCAAACCCTAACCCGATCCCAAACCCTAACCCTAACCCTAACCTGAACCCGAAACCGAACCCGATTCCGAAAAATAACCCCAAACCTAACCCGAAACCTAACCCTAACCCTAACCCTAACCCTAATCCTAGTCCCAACCCAAAACCTCACCCTTACTCTAAACCTAATCATAACCCTAACCCTAATCCGAATCCGAACCAAACCCTAACCCTAACCGTTACCCGAACCGACCCAAACCCTAACACTAACCAAAACCCGAACCCTAAACCTAACATTAACACTAACACGAACCCTAACCCTAAACCGAACCCTAAACCGAACCCTAAACCTAACCCTAAAACTAACCCAAACCCTAACCCTAACCTGAACCCGAAACCGAACCCGATTCCGAAAAATAACCCCAACCCTAACCCTAAACCTAACCCTAACCCTAAACCAAACCCTAACCCTAACCCGAACCCTAACCCAAAACCGAACCCTAACCCTAACCCTAACCCATACTGGAACCCAAACCGACACTAAAAAATAACCCTAACCATAACCCGAACCGTAACCCGAACCCTAAAACTACCACTAACCCTCACCCTTACCTGAATCAGACACGAACCCTAACACTAACCATACACTAATCCAAATCTAACCCTAACCCAAACCCTAAACCTAACCCTAACCCAAACCCGAACCCTAACCCTAACGTTACCCCGATCCCGAAACGTAACCCTAACCCTAACCCTAACCTGAAGTCGAACCCTAGTCCTAACCCTAATCCTATCCCTAACCCTAATCGGAACCGGAACCCGAACACTAACCGTAACCCTAAACCGAAACCTAAGCCTAACTCTAACCCTAAGACTAAGCCTAACACGAACCCAAAACCTAACCCTACCCCTAACCCAAACGATAACCCTAACCCTAACCCTAAACCTAACCTTAACCCTAACCCTAACCGGAACCCTAAACCGAACCGTAAACCTAACCCGAACCCGAACCTGAGCCCTAACCTTAAACCTAACATGAACCCGACACCTAAACCTAATCCTAACCCTAACAAGAACACTAACCCTAAACCTAAAAATAACCCTAACCCTAACCGTAACCCTAACCCTAACCCGAACCCTAAAACTAAGCCTAACCCTAACTGTAACCTTAACCCTAACCCTAACCCTATCCCAAACCCTAACCCTAACCCTAACCCTAACGCTAACCCTAACCATAACCCTAATCCTAACCCTAAACCGAACCCGAACCCGAACCCGAACCCTAACCCTAAACCTAACCGTATCCCTAACTCTAATTCTAACCCGAAACCTAACCATAATCCTAACCCTAACCCTAACCCTAACCCTAAACCTAACCCTATCCCTAACCCTAATTCTAACCCGAAACCTAACCATAATCCTAACCCTAACACTAACCCTAACCCAAACCCTAACCCTAAACCTAACCCGAACCCTAACCCTAACCCTAACACGAACCCTAACACTAACCCTAACCCTAACCCTAACACTAACCGTAACCCTAATCCAAATCCGAACCCTAACCCTAAACCTAACCCGAACCCGAATCCTAACCCTAACACTAACCCTAACCCTAACCCTAACTCGAACCTAACCCTAACCCAAACCCTAACCATAACACTATCCCTAACCTAACCAGAACACTAACCCTAACACTA
>NW_027552732.1:57500-120985 GCF_045843805.1 Urocitellus parryii | reverse complement strand
CGAACCCGAAAACCAACCCTAACCGTACCCCGAACCCTAACCCTAACCCTAACCCTAACCCTAACCCTAACCCTAACCCGAACACTAGCCCTATACCTAAACCTCACCCTAACCCGAACCCTAAAACTAACCCTACCCCTAACCCTAATCCTAATCCGAACCCTAACCCTAACCCCAACCCGAAACCGAACCCTAACCCTAACCCTATCCCTTACCCGAACCTGACCCGAAACATAACCCTAACCCTTATCATAACCCGAACCATAACCCTAATCTGAACCCGAACCCTAATCCTAACTCTAACACTACCCCTAACCCTAACCATTACCCTAACCCGACCCGAACTCTAATCCTAGCCCTAACCTTAACCCAAACCTTAACCCGACCAGAACCCTAACACTAACCCTAAAACCTAACCCTAATCCGAAACCTAAACATAACCCTTACCCTAACCCAAACCCTAATCCGATCCCAAACCCTAACCGTAACCCTAACCTGAACACGAAACCGAACCCAATCACGAAATATAACCCCAAACCTAACCCGAACCCTAACCCTAACCCTAACCCTAACCCTAATCCTAGTCCCAACCCAAAACCTCACCCTTACTCTAAACCTAATCATAACCCTAACCCTAATCCGAATCCGAACCAAACCCTAACCCTAACCCTTACCCGAACCGACCCAAACCCTAAACCTAACACTAACCAAACCCGAACCCTAAACCTAACATTAACACTAACACGAACCCTAACCCTAAACCGAACCCTAAACCGAACCCTAAACCTAACCCCTAAAACTAACCCAAACCCTAACCCTAACCCTAACCCTAACCCTAAACCTAACCCTAACCTAAACCAAACCCTAACCCTAACCCGAACCCTAACCCAAAACCGAACCCTAACCCTAACCCTAACCCATACTGGAACCCGAACAGACACTAAAAATAACCCTAACCATAACCCGAACCATAACCCGAACCCTAAAACTACCACTAACCCTCACCCTTACCTGAATCAGACACGAACCCTAACCCTAACCATTACACTAATCCAAATCTAACCCTAACCCAAAACCCTAAACCTAACCCTAACCCAAAAACGAACCCTAACCCTAACCCTACCCCGATCCCGAAACGTAACCCTAACCCTAACCCTAACCTGAAGTCGAACCCTAGTCCTAACCTTAATCCTATCCCTAACCCTAATCGGAACCGGAACCCGAACACTAACCATAACCCTAAACCGAAACCTAAGCCTAACCCTAACCCTAAGACTAAGCCTAACACGAACCCAAAACCTAACCCTACCCCTAACCCGAACGATAACCCTAACTCTAACCCTAAACCTAACCTTAACCCTAACCCTAACCGGAACCCTAAACCGAACCCTATAACCTAACCCGAACCCGAACCTGAGCCCTAACCTTAAACCTAACACGAACCCGACACTAAACCTAATCCTAACCCTAACAAGAACACTAATCCTAAACCTAAAAATAACCCTAACCCTAACCGTAACCCTAACCCGAACCCGAACCCTAAAACTAAGCTAACCCTAACTGTAACCCTAACCCTAACCCTATCCCAAACCCTAACCCTAACCCTAACCCTAACGCTAACCCTAACCATAACCCGAATCCTAGCCCTAAACCGAAACCTAACCCGAACCAGAACCCTAACCCTAAACCTAACCGTATCCCTAACCCTAATTCTAACCCGAAACCTAACCATAATCCTAACCCTAACCCTAACCCTAAACCTAACCCTATCCCTAACCCTAATTCTAACCCGAAACCTAACCATAATCCTAACCCTAACACTAACCCTAACCTGAAACCTAACCCTAAACCTAACCCGAACCCTAACGCTAACCCTAACATGAACCCTAACACTAACCCTAACCCTAACCCTAACATTAACCCTAACCCTAATCCAAATCCGAACCCTAACCCTAAACCTAACCCGAACCCGAATCCTAACCCTAACACTAACCCTAACCCTAACCCTAACTCGAACCTAACCCTAACCCAAACCCTAACCATAACACTATCCCTAACCTAACCCGAACACTAACCCTAACACTAAACCTAAGCCTAACCCGAACCCTAAGACTAAACCTAACCCGAACCCGAACCCTAACCCTAACCCTAACACTAACCTTAACCCGAAACTGAACCCGACCCCAAACCCTAACCCTATCCCTAACCCTAAACGTAAGCATAACCCAAACCCTAAGCCTAACCCTAACCCTAACCCTAACACTAATCCTAACCTGAACCCTAACCCGAAACCGAACCCTAACCCCAACCCTAACCCTCACCCTAACCCTAACCGAACCCTAACCCTAACAGTAACACTAAGCATAAACGAACCCTAAGCCTAACCCTATCCTAACCCTAACCCTGCTTAAAACCCTACCCCTAACCCTGACCCTAATCCTAACCCTAACCCTAACGCTAAACCTAACATGAACCCGAACCCTAACCCTAAACCTAACACGAACATGAACCTTAACCATAACCCTAACCCTCACCGAACCCTAACCCTAAACCTAACCCTAAACCGAAAGCTAACCCTAAACCTAATCCTAACCCTAACGCTAACACTAACCCTAACTCTAACCCTAACACTAAACTTAACCCTAACCCTAACTCTAACGTAACCCTAACCATAACCCTAACTCGAACCCGAACCCGAACCCTAAACCTAAACCAAACCCTAACCCTAACCCGATCCCTAACCCTAACCCTAACCTGAACTCGAAATCTAACGCTAACCCTATCCCGAACCCTATCCTTAACCCTAATCTGAACCCTAACCATAACCCTAACCATAACCCTAACCATAACCCGAACCCGATACCGAAACCTAACCGTAACCAGAACTCGAAACCTAACACTAAACCTAACCCTAAACCTAACCCTAAACATAACCCTAACCAGAACTCTAAACCTAACAAGAATTCTAACCCTAACCCTAACACTAATGCGAAACCTAAACCTAACACTAACCCTAACCCTAACCCTAAACCTAACCCAAACCCTAACCCGAAACCTAACCCTAACCCTAACACTAACACTAACCCTAACCCTAACCCGACCCCAACCACAAACCCGAACCCGAACCGTAAAACTAACCCTAACCCTAACCCCTTACCCTAACCCCTAACTCTAAACCTAACCCTAACCCTAAACCTAACCCTAACCCGAACCCTAACAATAACACTAACCCTAACCCTAACCCTAACCCTAACCCTAAGACTAACCCAAACCCTAAGCCTAACCCTAACCCGAACCCGAACCCTAACCCTAACCATAATCCTAACCCAAACCTGAACCCGACCCCAAACCCTAACCCTAACCCTACCCCTAACCCTAATCCTAAACCTAACCCTATTCGGAACCAAAACCCGAACCCAAAGGATAACCCTAACCCTAACCCAAACCCTAAACCTACCCCTAACCCTAACCAGACCCGAACCCGAACCCTAAACCTAACCCTAACCCTAACACTAAACCTCATCCAAACCCTAACCATAACCCTAACCCTAACCCTAACCCAAACCGGAACCCGACCCCGAACCCAAACTTTAACCCTAAACCTAACCCTAACCATAACCCAAACCCTTAACCTTAATCCCTAACGCTAACACAAAGCCTAACACTAACCATAACCCTAAACCTAACCTGAAACCTAACCCTAGTATGAACCCTAACCCTAACAGATAATCCTAAACCTAAACCCAACCAGAAACCTAACACTAACACTAACCCTATCCCTAACCCTAACCCCTAATCCAAACCCTAACCCTATCCCTAACCTGAACCTGAACCCTAGCCCTAACCCTAGCCTGAACCCACAACGAACCCGAACCCGAAATCTAACCATAACCCTACCACTAACCCAAACCTGAACCAGACCCAGAACCCTAACTTAACTCCAACCCTAACCCTAATTCAAACCTGAACCCTAAACCTAATCCTAACACTAAACCTAATCCGAACCCTAATCCAAACCCTAAACCTAACCCTAATCCTAACCCTAACGCTAACCCTAACCCGAACCATAACCCTAACCGTAACCCCAACCCTAAAACTAACCATAACCCGAACCCTAACCCGAACCGTTACCAGAACCCTAACCCTAACCCTAACACTAACCCTAATCCGAACTCGAATCAGAACCCTAACCATAACCATAACCATAACCCTAACCCAAAACCTAACTTGAAACCTAAACCTAACCCTAACCCTAACCCGAACCCTAACTCAAAACCTAAACCTAACCCTAAACCTAACCCTAACCCTGACCTGAACGCGAACCCGAACCCTAAACCTAACCAGAACCTGAACCCGAACCCGAACCCTAACACAAACACAAACCCTAACCCTAACCCTAACCCTATACCTAACCCTTAACCAAACCCTAACGCTAAGACTAACACTAACACTAAGCCGAACCCTAACCCGAATCCGAACACTAACCCTAACCCTAACCCTAACCCTAAACCTAAATGTAACCCTAACACTAACCTTAACGCTAACCCGAAACCTTACCCTAAACCTAACCCAAACCAGAACACTAACCCTAATTCGAACCCGAACTCTAACCCTAACCGGTACCCATACTGGAACCCGTACCCTAACCCTAACACTAACCCGAACCCTAACTCTAACCCTAACCCTAACCCTAAGTATAACACTATTCCAAACCCTACCCCTAACCATAACCCTAATCCTAACCCTAGCCCTAACCCTAACCCTAACCCGAATGCGAACCGTAACCCTAACCCTAACCCGAACTTGAACCCTAACCCTAACCCTAACCCTCACTGAAACCTAACCCTAACCCTAACCCTAAACCGAAACCTACCCTAACCCGAACCCTAACCCTAAACCGAAACCTACCCTAACCCGAACCCTAACACTAATCCTAGCCCAAACCCTAACTCTAAACCTAACCCTAACCCTAACCCGAACCCGAACCCGAATCCGAATCCTAACCCTAACCCTAACCCAAACCCGAACCCGAACTCAAAAACTAACCCTAACACTAACACGAACCCTATCCCTAACCCTAATGCGAACCCTAAACCATAACACCAACCGTAACCCTAACCGTAACCCGAACCTGATACCGAAACCTAACCCTAACCCTAACTCGAAACATAACCCTAAACCTAACCCTAACACTAACCCTAACCCGAAACCGAACCTGAAACCGAACCCTCACCTGAACCCTAACCCATCCCTTACCCTAACCCTAAACCTAACCCTAACCCGAACCCGAACCCTAACCCTAACCCTAAACCTAACCCTAAACATAAACCTAACCAGAACCCTAACCCTAACACTAACACTAACCCTAACCCGAACCCGACACTGAAACCGAACCCGAACCCAAACCCTAACCCTAACCCGAACCCTAACCCTAATCCTAAGCCTAAACCTAACCATAACCCTAATGCGAACCCTAACCCTAACCCGAACCCTAAACCTAACCCAAACCCTAACCCTAACCCTAACCCGAACCAGAACCCGAACCCGAACCCTAAACCTAACCCTAACCCTAAACCTCACCGTAACCCTAACCCTAACCCTAACCCTAACCCGAACAGGAACCCGACCCTGAACCCAAACCTTGACCCTAAACATAACCCGAAACCTAACCCTAAAACTAAACCTACTGTGAACCCTAACCCTAAACCTAATCCTAACTCTAACCCAAATCCTAACCATAACCATAACCCTAACCCGAACACTAACCCTAACCCTAACCCTCACCCGAACTAGAAACTGAACCCCTAACCCTAACCCTAACCCTAAACCTAACCCAAACCCTACCCGTAACTCTAAACATAACCCTAACCAAAACCCTAAACCTAACCCTAACCCTAATCCGAACCCTAACCCTAACCCTAACCCTAACACTAACCCTAATCCTAATCAGAAACCTAACCCTAACCCTAAACCTATCCCGAACCCGAACCCTAACCCCAACACTAACACGAACCCGAACCCTAATAAGAAACCAAACCCTAACCCCAAACCGAACCCTAAACCTAACCCGAACCCTAACGTGAACCCTAACCCTAACCCTAACCTGAACCCTAACACTAACCCTAACCAGAACCCTAACTCTAACCTGAACCCGAACCCTAACCCTAACCCTAAACCTAAACCTAAGCCTAAGCCTAACCCTATACCGAAACATAAACCTAACCCTATCCCTAACCCTAACCCGAACCCTAACCCAAACCCGAACCCTCACCCTAACCCTAACTCCAATCCGAACCCTAACCATAAACCTAACCCTAAACCTAACCCTAACCCTAACCCTAATTCTAACCCAAAACGTAACCATAATCCTAACCCTAATCCTAACCCTAACCGTAACCCAAACCCTAACGCTAACCCGAACCCTGAACCTAACCCGATCCCTAACACTAACCCTAACCCTAACCCTAACACTTACCCGAACTCAACCGGAACCCTAAACATAACCATAAACATAACCCAAACCCTAACCCTAAACCTAACCCTAACCTTAACCCTACCCCTAAACTTAACCCTTTTCCGAACATGACCCGAACCCTAACTCTAACCCTAACACTAACCCTAACCCAAAACTTAACCCTATCCCGAACCCTAACCCTAACCCAAACGTTAACCCCAACCCAAACCCTAACCAAACCAGAACCCTAACCCTGTCCCTAACCCGAACCATAACTATAAACATAATCGGAACCCATACCCTAAACCTAAACCTAACCCTAACACTATCCCGAACTAAAACACTAAAACGAATCTGAGCCTAACCCTAATCCTAAATCTAAACATAACCCTAACCCTAAACCTGACCGTAACCCTAACCCCAACCCTATCCAGAAACCGAACCCTAACCCGAACCCGAACCCTAAACCTAAGCCTAAACCTAACCCTATCCTAAACCGAACCCAAACCCTAACCCTAACGCGAACCTGAACCCTAATCCCAACCCTAACCCTAACCCTAACCCTTACCCTCACCCTAACACGAACCCCAACAGTAACCTGAACCCTACTCTAAACCGAACCCTAACACTAACACTTACCCGAACCCTAAACCTTACCCCAACCATAACCCTAACCCTAACCCAAACCGTAAAACGAACCCGAACCCTAAACCTAACCCTAACCGAAACCTAACCCTAACCCAAACCCGAATCCTAACCCTAAACCGAACCCTCACCCTAACCCTAACTCCAATCCGAACCCTAACCATAAACCTAACCCTAAACCTTACCCTAACCCGATCCCGAACCCTAACCCTAACCCTAACTCTAACCCTAACCATAAACCTAACCCTAACCATAACCATAATGCTAACCCTAACACGAACCCTAACCCCTAACTGAACCCTAAACTGAACCTAACCCTAAACCTAACCAGAACCTGAACCCTAACTTTAACCCTAACACGAACCCGACCCATAACCCTCACCCTAACCCTAACAAGAACCCTAACCCTAACCCTAAACTTAACGCTAACCCGAACCGTAACCCGAACCCTAACCCTTACCCGAACCCGAACCCTAACCCTAACCTTAACCCTATCCCGAACTCTCACCCTAAACCTAAACCTAACCCTAAACCAAACCCTAACCTAACCCGAACCCCAACCCGTACCCTAACCCTAACACTAACCCTAACCCTCACCCTAACCCAAACCCTAACACTAACCCGAACCCTAACCCTAAACCGAACCCTAACCCTAACCCGAACCCTAACCCAAACCCCAACTCTATCGCTAACCCTAACCCAAACCCTAACAAGAATCCTAACCCTAACCCTATCCCTAACCTGAATCCGAACAATAACCCTAACCCGAACCCTATCTCTAACCCTAACACTAAACCTATCCCTAACACTAACCCGAACCCTAACCCTAAACCTAAACCTAACCCTAACCATAAACCTAACCCTAAACCGCACACTAACATGAACACGAACCCTAACCCTAACCCTAACCTGAACCCTAAACCTAACTATAACACTAAACCGAACCCGAACATGAACCCGAACACTAAAAAGTACCCTAACCTTAACCTTAACCCTAACAGTAACCCAATCCTTAACCCTAAACCGAACCCGAACCCGAACCCTAACCCTAACCCAAAAACAAACATTAATCCTAACCCTAACCCTAACCCAAACCCTAACCCGAACCCTAACCCTAACCCGAACCCAAACCCGAACCCGCACCCGAACCGTAAACCGAACCCGAAACCTAAGCCTAACTCTAAAACAAACCCTAACCTTTACCCGACTCCTATCCCAAACTCTAACCCTAAAACTAACCCTAACCCTAACCCGAACCCGAACCCTAACCCTAAGCCTAACCCTAACCCTAACCCGAACCCAAACCTAACCCTAACCCTAACACTAAACCTAAACTTAACCCTAAACTTAACTCTAACTCTAAACCTAACCCTAACCCTAACCCTAACACTAACCCTAACCCTAACCAGAACCCTAACCGTAACCCTCACCCGAACCCTAACCTAATCCTAACCCTATCACTAACCCTAATTCTAAACCGAAACCTAACCATAATCCTAAACCTAACCCTAACCCTATCCCTAAACCTAACCCTAAACCTAACACTATCCCTAACCCTAATTCTAACCCGAAACCTAACCATAATCCTAACCCTAACCCCTAACCCTAACCCTAACCCTAACCCGAACCCGAACCCTAACCCTAAGCCTAACCCTAACCCTAAACCGAACCCAAACCTAATCCTAACCCTAACCCTAAACCTAAACGTAACCCTAACCTTAACGCTAACTCTAACCCTAACCCTAACCCTAACCCTAACACTAACCTTAAACCTAACCCGAACCCGAATCCTAACCCTAACCCTAACTCTAACCTGAACCCTAACACTAAACCTAACCCTAACCCTAACCCTAACGCTAACCCTAACCCTAATCCAAATCCGAACCCTAACCCTAAACCTTACCCGACCCCTTCCGACACCCTAACCCTAACCCTAACCCGAACACTAACCCTAAACCTAACCCGAACCCAAATCTTAACCCTAACCCTAACCCTAACCTGAACCCTAACACTAACCCTAACCCTAACCCTAAACCTAACCCTAACTCGAACCTAACCCTAACCCTAAACCTAACCCTAACCCAAACCCTAACCATAACACTATCCCTAACCTAACCCGAACCCTAACCCTAACCCTAACCCTAAGCCTAACCTGAACCCTAAGCCTAAACCTAACCCGAACCCGAACCCTAACCCTAACCCTAACACTAACCCTAACCCAAAACTGAACCCGACCCCGAACACTAACCCTAACCCTAACACTAAACGTAAGCCTAACCTGAACCCTAACCCTAACACTAACCCTAACCTGAACCCGAACCCGAAAACGAACCCTAACCCCAACCATAACCCTAACCCTAACAATAACCGAACCCTAACCCTAACACTAACACTAAGCCTAACCGAACCCTAAGCCTAACCCTATCCTAACCCTAACCTAAACCCTAATTATAACTCTACCCCTAAGACTGACAATAATCCGAACCCTAACCCTAACGCTAAACTTAACACGAACCCGAACCCTAACCCTAACCCTAACCCGAAAATGAAACCCTAACCCTAACAATAACCCTCTACGAACCCTAACCCTAAACCTAATTGAAAGCTAACCCTAACCCGAACCCTAACACTAACCCTAACTCTAACCCTAACACTAACCTTAACCCTAACCCTAACTCTAACCTAACCCTAACCGTAACACTAACTCGAACCCGAACCCGAACCCTAAACCTAAACCTAAACCGAACCCTAACCCTAACCCTAACCCTAACCCGATCCCTAACCCTAACCCTAACCGGAACTCGAAACCTAACCCTAACCCTATCCAGAACCCTATACTTAACCCTAATCTGAACCCTCACCATAACCCTAACCATAACCTTAACCGTAACCCGAACCCGATACCGAAACCTAACCCTAACCCTAACTAAAACCTAACACTAAACCTAACCCTAAACATAACCCTAAACATAACCCAAAATAGAATTCTAACCCTAACCCTAACCCTAATGCGAACACTAACCCTAACCCTAACCCTAACCCTAACCCTAACCCTAGAACTAACACTAACCCTAACCCTAACCCGACCCCGACCACGAACCCGAACCCGAACCGTAAAACTAACCCTAACCATAACCCCTTAGCCTAACCCCTAACTCTAAACTTAAACTAACCCTAACCCGAACCCTAACCATAACACTAACCCTTACCTAACCCGAACCCTAACCCCAACCCTAACCCTAAGACTAACCCGAACCCTAACCCTAACCCGACCCCGAACCCTAACCCTACCCTAACACTAGCCTTACCCGAACCCTACGCCTAACCCTAACCCTAACACTGACACTAACCCTAACCTGAACACGAACCCGAACACGAACCCTAACCCCAACCCTGACCCTAACACTACCCCTAACCCTAACCCGAACCCGAACCCTAACCATACCCCTAACCCTAACCCGAACCCCTAACCCTAACCCCTAAACGTAACCCTAACCCTAACCATAACCATAACAATAACCCTAACCATAACCCTACCCCTAACCCGAACCCGAACCAGATTCCTAACCCTAACCCTAACCCTAACCCGAACCCTAACCCAAAACCTAACCCTCACCCTAACCCTAACTCCAATCCGAACCCTAACCATAAACCTAACCCTAAACCTTAACCTAACCCGATCCCGAACCCTAACCCTAACCCTAACCCTAACTCTAACCCTAACCATAAACCTAACCCTAACCATAACCATAATGCTAACCCTAACACGAACCCTAACCCTAACTGAACCCTAAACCGAACCTAACCCTAAACCTAACCAGAACCTGAACCCTAACTTTAACCCTAACACGAACCCGACCCCTAACCCTAACCCTAACCCTAACAAGAACCCCCCTAACCCTAACCCTAACCCTAACTAACCGAACCCGTAACCCGAACCCTAACCCTTACCCGAACCCGAACCCTAACCTAACCTTAACCCTATCCCGAACTCTCACCCTAAACCTAAACCTAACCCTAAACCAAACCCTAACCTAACCCGAACCCCAACCCGTACCCTAACCCTAACACTAACCCTAACCCTCACCCTAACCCAAAACCTAACACTAACCCGAACCCTAACCCTAAACCGAACCCTAACCCTAACCCGAACCCTAACCCAAACCCCAACTCTATCGCTAACCCTAACCCAAACCCTAACAAGAATCCTAACCCTAACCCGAACCCTAACCCGAACCCTATCCCTAACCTGAATCCGAACAATAACCCTAACCCGAACCCTATCTCTAACCCTAACACTAAACCTATCCCTAACCCTAACCCGAACCCTAACCCTAAACCTAAACCTAACCCTAACCATAAACCTAACCCTAAACCGCACACTAACATGAACACGAACCCTAACCCTAACCCTAACCTGAACCCTAAACCTAACTATAACTCTAAATCGAACCCGAACATGAACCCGAACACTAAAAAGTACCCTAACCTTAACCTTAACCCTAACAGTAACCCAATCCTTAACCCTAAACCGAACCCGAACCCGAACCCTAACCCTAACCCAAAAACAAACATTAATCCTAACCCTAACCCGAAACCTAACCCTAACCCGAACCCGAACCCGAACCCGCACCCGAACAGTAAACCGAACCCGAAACCTAAGCCTAACTCTAAAACAAACCCTAACCTTTTCCCGACTCCTATCCCAAACTCTAACCCTAAAACTAACCCTAACCCTAACCCGAACCCGAACCCTAACGCTAAGCCTAACCCTAACCCTAACCCTAACCCTAACCCTAAACCTAAACTTAACCCTAAACTTAACTCTAACTCTAAACCTAACCCTAACCCTAACCCTAACACTAACCCTAACCCTAACCAGAACCCTAACCGTAACCCTCATCCGAACCCTAACCTAATCCTAACCCTATCACTAACCCTAATTCTAACCCGAAACCTAACCATAATCCTAAACCTAACCCTAACCCTATCCCTAAACCTAACCCTAAACCTAACACTATCCCTAACCCTAATTCTAACCCGAAACCTAACCATAATCCTAACCCTAACCCTAACCCTAACCCGAACCCGAACCCGAACCCTAACCCTAAGCCTAACCCTAACCCTAACCAGAACCCAAACCTAATCCTAACCCTAAGCCTAAAACTAAATGTAACCCTAACCTTAACGCTAACTCTAACCCTAACCCTAACCCTAACCCTAACACTAACCCTAAACCTAACCCGAACCCGAATCCGAACCCTAACCCTAACCCTAACCTGAACCCTAACACTAAACCTAACCCTAACCCTAACCCTAATGCTAACCCTAACCCTAATCCATATCCGAACCCTAACCCTAACCCTAACCCGAACAGTAACCCTAAACCTAACCCGAACCCAAATCTTAACCCTAACCCTAACCCTAACCTGAACCCTAACACTAACCCTAACCCTAACCCTAAACCTAACCCGAACTCGAACCTAACCCTAACCCTAAACCTAACCCTAACCCAAACCCTAACCATAACACTATCCCTAACCTAACCCGAACCCTAACCCTAACCCTAACCCTAAGCCTAACCTGAACCCTAAGCCTAAACCTAACCCGAACCCGAACCCTAACCCTAACCCTAACACTAACGCTAACCCAAAACTGAATCCGACCCCGAACACTAACCCTAACCCTAACACTAAACGTAAGCCTAACCCGAACCCTAAGCCTAACCTGAACCCTAACCCTAACACTAAACCTAACCTGAACCTGAACCCGAAACCGAACCCTAACCCCAACCATAACCCTAACCCTAACAATAACTGAACCCTAACCCTAACACTAACACTAAGCCTAACCGAACCCTAAGCCTAACCCTATCCTAACCCTAACCTAAACCCTAATTATAACTCTACCCCTAAGACTGACAATAATCCGAACCCTAACCCTAACGCTAAACTTAACACGAACCCGAACCCTAACCCTAACCCGAAAATGAACCCTAACCCTAACAATAACCCTCTACGAACCCTAACCCTAACCCTAACTGAAAGCTAACCCTAACCCGAACCCTAACACTAACCCTAACTCTAACCCTAACACTAACCTTAACCCTAACCCTAACTCTAACCTAACCCTAACCGTAACACTAACTCGAACCCGAACCCGAACCCTAAACCTAAACCTAAACCTAAACCGAACCCTAACCCTAACCCTAACCCTAACCCGATCCCTAACCCTAACCCTAACCGGAACTCGAAACCTAACCCTAACCCTATCCCGAACCCTATACTTAACCCTAATCTGAACCCTAACCATAACCCTAACCATAACCTTAACCGTAACCCGAACCCGATACCGAAACCTAACCCTAACCCTAACTAAAACCTAACCCTAAACCTAACCCTAAACATAACCCAAAATAGAATTCTAACCCTAACCCTAACCCTAATGCGAACCCTAAACCTAACCCTAACCCTAGAACTAACACTAACCCTAACCCTAACCCAACCCCGACCACGAACCCGAACCCGAACCGTAAAACTAACCCTAACCCTAACCCCTTACACTAACCCCTAACTCTAAACCTAACCCTAACCCTAAACCTAACCCTAACCCGAACCCTAACCATAACACTAACCCTTACCTAACCCGAACCCTAACCCCAACCCTAACCCTAAGACTAACCCGAACCCTAACCCTAACCCGACCCCGAACCCTAACCCTACCCTAACACTAGCCTTACCCGAACCCTAAGCCTAACCCTAACCCTAACACTGACACTAACCCTAACCTGAACGCGAACAGGAACACGAACCCTAACCCCAACCCTGACCCTAACACTACCCCTAACCCTAACCCGAACCAGAACCCTAACCGTAGCCCTAATCCTAACCCGAACCCCTAAACCCTAAACCCTAAACGTAACCCTAACCCTAACCATAACCATAACAATAAACCTAACCCTAACCCTACCCCTAACCCGAACCCGAACCAGATTCCTAAACCTAACCCTAACCCTAACCCGAACCCTAACCCTAAACCTAACCCTAACTCTAACCTAAACACTAACCTTAACCCTGACCCGAAAACAAACCCTAACCCTACCCCGAGTCCGAACACTAACCCCAACCCGAACCCGAACTCTAACCCTAACCCTAACCCTATCCCTAACCCGAACCCAAACCCTAACCCGTACCCGTACACGTACCCGAACCCTAACCCTGACACTAACCTGAACCCTAACTCTAACCCTAACCCTAACCCTAACCCTAACCCTAACACGAACCTAAACCCTAACTCTAACCCTAACCCTAACCCTAACCCTAACCCTAACACGAACCGGAACCCGACCCCGAACCCAAACCTTAACCCTAAACCTAACCGGAAACCTAACCCTAACCCTAATCCTAACGCCAACCCTAACCCTAACCCTAACCCGAACCAGAAACCTAACACGAACCCAAACCCTACCACTAACCCTAACGCTAACCCTAACCCTAACCCTAACACGAACCGGAACCCGACCAAGAACCCAAACCTTAACCCTAAACCTAACCGGAACCCTAACCCTAAACCTAATCCTAACGCCAACCCTAAACCTAACCTTAACCCTAACCCTAACCCTAACCCGAACCAGAAACCTAACACGAACCCAAACCCTACCACTAACCCTAACGCTAACCCTAACCCTAACCCTAACCCTAAAGCTAACCCTAATCCGAACCCGACCCCAAAACTGAACCCAAACCCTAACCCAAAATCTAACCCTAACACTAACCCTAACACTAAATCTAAACCTAACCCTAACCCTAACCTGAACCCTAACCCTAACCCGAACCCTTAAACTAACCCTAACCCAAACCCTAACTCTAAACCTAACCCTAATCCTAACACTTAACCGACCTAACCCTAACTCTAAACTTAAACCTAACCCTAAACCTAATTCTAACGCTAACCCTAACCCTAAACCTAACGCTAACAATAATGCGAACCCTAACCCTAACCCGAACAATAACCCTAACCTTAACCCTAACCAGAATTCTAAACCTAACCCTAAACCTAACCCATAAAACGAACCCGAACCCGAACCCTAACCCTGACCCTAAACCTAACCCTAACCCCAACCCGAAATCTAAACCTAACCCTAACCCCTAACCCTAACCCTAACCCAAACCAGAATCCGAGGCCTAACCAGAACCCTAACCCTAACCCGACACCTAACCATTACCCTAACCCTAACCCTAACCCTACCCCTAAACCTAACGCTAAATGTAACCCTAACCAGAACCCTAAACCTAAAACTAACCCTATCACTAACCCCAATCCGAACGCTAATACTAACCCTAAGCCTAACCCTATGCCCTAACCCTAACCCCTAACCGTTACTCTAACTCTAAACCTAACCTTAAACCTAATCCTAATCTGAACCCTAACCCTAATCCTAACCCAAACCCGAACCATAACCCCAACCCTAAACCGAACCCAAACCCTAACCCGAACCCAAACCTTAACCTGAAACTGAAACCTAAACCTAACCAGAACCCTAACACTAACCCTAACCCGAACCGTAACTCTAACCCTAACCCGAACCCTAACAATAACCCTAACCCGATCCCTAACTCTAACCCTAACCCTAACCCTATCCCGAACCCGATACCAAAACCAAACCCTAAACCCAACTCGAAAAATAACCCTAACCCTAAACCTAACCCTAACCCTAACCCGATCACGAACCCTAACCCTAAACCTAACGCGAACACTAAACCTAACCCTAACACAAACCCTAACCCTAACCATAACCCTAACCCTAATCCTAACCGTGAACCTAACCCGAACCCAAACCTGAATCCTATCCCTAACCCTAACCCGAAAGCTAACCCTAACCCTAACCCGAACAGTAACCCTAACACTAATCCTAACCCTATCCCTAATCTGAATCCGAACCCATGCCCAAACCATAACCTGAACCCACCCCAAACCGGAACCCGAAATATAACCATAACCCTCATCCTAACCCTAAACCTAAAACAAATCCTAACCATAACCCTATCCCGAGGGCTAAACCTAACCCTAACCCTAAACCTAACCGTAACCCTAACCCTAACCATAACCCAAACCCTAACCCTAATCCTAAAACTAAACCTAAACCTAACCCTAATGCGAACCCTAACCCTTTCTCGAACCCTAACCCTAACCCTAACCCGTACCCATACCCGAACCCTAACCTAACCCTAAACCTAACCCTAACCCGAACCCAAACCAGAACCCTAACCCTAACCTAAACCTAACCCTAACCCTAACCCTAACCCTAACCCTAACCCTAACGCTAATCCTAACCCTAACCCTAACCATAACCATAACCCGAACCCTAAGCCGAACCCTAACCCTAACCCTAAGCCTAACCCTTAACCTAACGCTAACCCTAATGCGAACCCTAACCCTAACCCTAACCCTATCCCTAACCCTAACCCTAACCCTTTTCCTAACCCTAACCTGAACCCGATACAGAACCCGAACCCTAACCTAAACCTAACCGTAAGTCTAACCCGAACCCAAACCCTAACCCTAACCCTATCCCTAACTCTAACCCCTAACCCTATCCCGAACCCGAACCCGAGGCCTGACCAGAACCCTAACCCTAACCTTACCCCTAACCATTACCCTAACCTAACACTAACACTAAACCTAAACCTAACCCTAAACGTAACCCTAACCAAAACCCTAAACCTAAACCTAACCCTAACCCTAATCCGAACCCTAACACTAAACCTAACCCTAACCCTAATCCGAACACTAACCATAACCCTAACCCTAACCCGAACCCGAACCAGAACCCTAACCCTAAATCTAACCCAAACCCTAACTCTAAACCTAACCCGAACCCGAAACCGAAGCCTAACCCTAACCCTTAACCTAACGCTAAACAGTACCCTAATACGAATCCAAACCCTAAGCCTAACCCTAACCCCAACCCTAACCCTAACTCCAACCCTAACCCTAACCCGAACCCTAACCCGAACCCTAACCCTAACTCGAACCCTAACCCTAACCCGAATCCTAACTCTAATCCTAACACTAACACTATACCTTACCCTAACCCTAAACCTAACCCTAACCCTAACCCTAACCCTAACCATAACACTAAATCTAAACCTAACCCTAACCCTAACCCGAACACTAACCGGAAAACGAACCCTATCACTCACCCTAAACCGAACCCTAACCCTAACCCTAACCATAACCCTACCCCTAACGCGAACCAGAACCCGACCCCTTACCCTAACCCTACCCCTAACCCGAATCCTAACCGTAACCCTCACCCGAACCGTAACCCTAACCAGAACCCTAACCCTAACCCTATTCCTAAGCCTAACCCTAACCCTAACCCTAGCCCTAACCCTAACCCTAACCCTAACCGTAACCGTAACCGTAACCCTAACCCTAACCCTAACCTTAACCCTAACCCGAATCCTAACCCTAGCCCGAACCCGAACCCTAACCGTATCCAAAATCCTAACTCTAACCCTAATCCTAACCCTATGCTTAACCCTAACCCTAACCCTAACCCAAACCATAACCCTAAACTGAACCCTAACACGAACCCGAACCCAAACCTAACCCTAACCCAAACTCTAACCCTAACCCGCTCCCGAAACCTAACCCTAACCATAACCCTAACCCTAACCCTAAACTGAATCCGAACCTGAATCCGAACCCTAAAATGAACCCTAAACCTAAACTTAAACCAAACCCTAACCATAACCCTATCCCTACCGCTAAACCTAACCCTAACCCTAAACCTAACCCTAACCCTAACCCTAACCATAACCCGAAACCTAACCCTAATCCTAAACCTAAACCTAAACCTATTCCTAATGCGAACCCTAAACCTAATCCTAATGCGAACCCTAACCCTTACCCGAACCCTAACCCTAACCCTAACCCTAACCCGAACCCTACCTAACCCTAATCCTAACCCTACCCGAACCCGAACCCGAACCCTAACCCTAACCTAAACCTAATCCTAACCCTAACCCTAACCCTAATGCTAATCCTAACCCTAACCATAACCATCACCCGAAACCTAACCCGAACCCTAACCCTAACCCTAACCCTAACCCTAACCCTTAACCTAACGCTAACCCTAATGCGAACCCTAACCCTAACCCTAACACTATCCCTAACCCTAACCCTAACCCTTTTCCTAACTCTAACCCGAACCCGAACCCGATACCGAACCCGAACCCTAACCTAAACCTAACTGTAACTCTAACCCGAACCCGAAAACTAACCCTAACCCTATCCCTAACCCTAACCCCTAACCCTATCCCGAACCCAAACCCGAACCCGAGGCCTGACCGGAACCCTAACCCTAACCCGACCCCTAACCATTACCCTAACCTAACACTAACACTAAACCTAAACCTAACCCTAAACGTAACCCTAACCAAAACCCTAAACCTAACCCTAACCCTAACCCTAACCCTAATCCGAACCCTAACACTAACCCTAACCATAACCCTAATCCGAACACTAACCATAAACCTAACCCTAACCCGAACCCGAACCAGAACCCTAACCCTAAATCTAACCCGAACCTGAACCCTAACCCGAACCCGAACCCGAAACCGAACCCTATCCATAACCCTTAACCTAACACTAAACCGAACCCTAATACAAATCCGCACCCTAAGCCTAACCCTAACCCAAACCCTAACCTTAACCCTATTCCTAAGCCTCACCCAAACCCTAACCCGAACCCAAACCCTAACCCTAACCCTAACCCGAACCCGAACCCTAACCCTAACCCTAACTCGAAGCCTAACCCTAGCCCGAACCCTAACTCTAATCCTAACACTAACACTATCCCTTACCCTAACCCTAACCCTAACCCTAACCTGACCCCGGACCCGAACCCGAACCTTCACCCTAACCCTAACCCTAACACTAAATCTAAACCTAACCCTAACCCTAACCCGAACACTAACCCTAAAACGAACCCTATCACTCACCCTAAACCGAACCCTAACCCTAACCCTAACCGTAACCCTACCCCTAAAGCGATCCAGAACCCGAACCCTTACCCTAACCCTACCCCTAACCCTAATCCTAACCGTAACCCTCACCCGAACCGTAACCCTCACCCGAACCATAACCCTAACCCTATTCCTAAACCTAACCCTAACCCTAACCCTAGCCCTAACCCGAACCCTAACCCTAACCCTAAGTCTAACCTTAACCCTAACCCAAATCCTAACCCTAGCCCGAACCCGAACACTAACCGTATCCCAAACCCTAACTCTAACCCTAAACCTAACCCTATGTCTAACCCTAACGCTAAACTTAAACATAACCCTAACCCTAACCCTAACCCTCTCCCGAAACCAAACCCTAACCATAACCCTAACCCTAACCCTAAACTGAACCCGAAACTGAAACCGAAGCCTAAAATGAACCCTAACCCTAAACCTAAAACTTTCCGTAACCCGATCCCTTAGCCTAAAGCGAACCCGAACTTGAACCCTAACACTAAACCTAACCCTAAACCTAATGCGAACCCTAACCCTAACCCGAACCCTGACCATAACCCTAACCCGATCCCGAACAATAACCCTACCCTAAACCTAACCCTAAGCCTAAACCAAACCCGACACAGCACCCGAATCGAACCCTGACCCTAACCCAAACCAGAACCCTAATTTTAACCCTATTCCTAATTCTAAACCTAACCCTATCCGGAACCAGAACCCGAACTTGAAGACTAACCGTAACACTAACCAAAAACCTACCGCTAACCATAACCCTAACCCAAACCCGAACCCGAACCCGAACCTTAAACCAAACTCTAACCCTAAACCTCACCCTAACCCTAACCGTAACCCTAACCCTAACACTAACCCTAACCCTAACCTGAATAGGAACCCGACACCGTACCCAAACCTTAACCCTAAACCGAAACCTAACCCTAACACAAACACTTAACCCTAACTCCTAATCCTAACCCAAACCCTAACCCTAGCCATAACCCTAAGCCTAACCCTACCCTAACCCTAACCCGAACCCTAAACCTAACCCTAAAGCTAACCCGAACCCTAACACTAAACCGATCCTGAAATCTAACCCTAAACCTTACCATAACCCTAACCCTACCCTAACCCCTAAACCTAACCCTAACCCTAACCCTAACACGAACCCAAACCCGAACCCTAACACTAACCCTAACAACAAACCTTAACCCTACCCCGAACCCGAACCCGAGGCCTAACCTGAACACTAAACCTAACCCAACACCTAACCCTTACCCTAACCCTAACCCTAACCCTAAACCTAAACCTAACCCTAAACGTAACCTTACCAGAACCCTAAACCTAACCCTAACCCTAAACCTAACCCTAATCCGAACCATAACCCTAACCCTAACCATAACCCGAACACTAACCAAAGTCCGAACCCTAACCCTAACCTTAACACTAACCCTAACATTACGCCCTAACAATAACCCCTAACCCTTACTCTAACTCTAACCCTAACCCTAACCCTAATCCTAATCCGAACCCTAACCCTAACCCTAACCCCTAAACCTAACGCTAACCCTAACCCTAACATGAACCCGAACCCGAACACGAACCCTAACCCTAACCCGAACCCTAACAACAAACCTTAACCCTACCCCGAACCCGAACCCGAGGCCTAACCTGAACACTAAACCTAACCCAACACCTAACCCTTACCCTAACCCTAACGCTAACCCTAACCCTAACCCTAAACCTAAACCTAACCCTAAACGAAACCCTAACCAGAACCCTAAACCTAACCCTAACCCTAAACCTAACCCTAATCCGAACGCTAACCCTATCCCTAATCATAACCCGAACACTAACCGAAGCCCTAACCCTAACCCTAACCCTAACACTAACGCTAACACTACGCCCTAACAATAACCCCTAACCCTTACTCTAACTCTAACCCTAACCCTAACCCTAATCCTAATCCGAACCCTAACCCTAACCCTAACCCTAACCCGAACCCTAACCCCAACGCTAACCCCGAACCCGAACCCTAATCCGAACCCGAATCCTAACCTGAATCCGATCACTAACCCTAAACCGAAACCTAACGCGAAGCCTAACACTAACACTAAGCCTAACCCTAACATTAACACTAACCCGAATCCAAACACTAACCCTAAACCTATCCCTAACCCTAACTGTAACCCTAACCCTAACCCTAATCCTAACCCGAAACCTAACTCTAACACGAACCCGAAACCTAACCCTAACCCGAAAAGTAACTCTAACCCTAACCCTAACATATCCCTAACCCTAACTCGAACCCTAACCCGAAACCTAACCCTAACCCTACCCTAAACTTAACCATAAACCGAACCCTAACACGAACCCAAAACCTAACCCGAACACTAACCAAAGCCCTAACACTAACCCTAACCCTAACACTAACCCTAACCTTATTCCCTAACCCTAACCACTAACCCTAACCCTAACCCTAACCTTGTGCCCTAACCCTAACCACTAACCCTAACCCTAACCCTAAACCTAAGCCTAACCCTAACCCTAACCATAAACCTAAGCCTAACCCTACCCTAACCCTAACCCTAAGCCGAACCCGAACCCAAACCCTAACCCTAACCCTAAACCTAACCCGAACCCTAACCATAAACCGATCCTGAAATCTAACCCTAACCCTTACCCTAACCCTAACCCTAACCCCTAAACCTAATCCTAACCCTAACCCTAAGCCTAACCCTAACCCTAACCATAACCCTAAGCCTAACCCTACCCTAACCCTAACCCGAACCCGAACCCGAACCCGAACCCAAACCCTAACCCTAAACCTAACCCGAACCCTAACCCTAAACCGATCCTGAAATCTAACCCTAACCCTTACCCTAACCCTAACACTAACCCCTAAACCTAACCCTAACCCTAACCATAACCATAACACGAACCCGAACCCGAACCCTAACCCTAACTCGAACCCTAACAACAAACCTTAACCCTACCCCGAACCCGAACCCGAGGCCTAACCTGAACACTAAACCTAACCCAACACCTAACCCTTACCCTAACCCTAACCCTAACCCTAACCCTAAACCTAACCCTAAACGTAACCCTAATCAGAACCCTAAACCTAACCCTAACCCTAACCCTAACCCTAATCTGAACCCTAACTCTAACCCTAACCATAACCCGAACACTAACCAAAGCCCTATCCCTAACCCTAACCCTAACACTAACCCTAACCCTAAGCCCTAACAATAACCCCTAACCCTTACTCTAACTCTAACCCTAACCCTAACCCTAATCCTAATCTGAACCCTAACCCTAACCCTAAGCCTAACCCGAACTGTAACCCCAACCCTAACACGAACCCGAACCCTAATCCGAACCCGAATCCTAACCCGAACCCGATCACTAACCCTAACCCAAAACCTAACGCGAAGCCTAACACTAACACTAACCCTAACCCTAACACTAACACTAACCCGAATCCAAACACTAACCCTAAACCTAACCCTAACCCTAACTGTAACCCTAACCATAACCCGAACCTTAACCCTAATCCGAAACCTAACTCTAACACGAACCAGAAACCTAACCCTAACCCGAAAAGTAACTCTAACCCTAACCCTAACAATATCCCTAACCCTAACTCGAACCCTAACCCTAAACCTAACCCTAAACCTACCCTAAACTTAACCATAAACCGAACCCTAACACGAACCTGAAACCTAACCCGAACACTAACCAAAGCCCTAACCCTAACCCTAACACTAACACTAACCCTAAACCTATGCCCTAACCCTAACCACTAACCCAAAACCTAACCCGAACCCTAACCCGAACCCTAAACCTAAAGTTAAGCCTAACCCTAACCCTAAATCTAACCCAAAATCTAACATTAAACCGAACCGAACCCTAACCCCAAACCGAACCCTAACCCCAAACCGAAACTAACCCTAACCCTAACTCAAACCCTAACCCTAACCCGAACCCTAACCCTAACCCTAATCCTAATCCTAAACCTAACCCTATTCGGAACCAAAACCCGAACCCGAAGGCTAACCCTAACCCTAACCCAAACCCTAAACCTAACCCTATCCCTAACCCGAACCCCAACCCGAACCCAAAACCTAACCCTAACCCTAAACCTCACCCTATCCCTAACCGTAACCCTAACCCTAACCCTAACCCGACCTGGAACCCGACCCCGAACCCAAACCTTAACCATAAACCTAACCCTAACCCTAACCCTTAACCCTAATCCCTAACGCTAACACAAAGCCTAACACTAACCATCACCCTAAACCTAACCGAAACCTAACCCTAACCCTAACAGATAAGCCTAAACCTAAACCCAACCAGAAACCTAACACTAACCCTAACCGTATCCCTAAACCTAACCCCTAATCCAAACCCTAACCCTATCCCTAACCTGAACACGAACCCTAGCCCTAACCCTAGCCTGAACCCACACCGAACCCGAACCTGAATCCTAACCCTAACCCTAAACGGAAGCCTAACAAT
This sequence comes from Urocitellus parryii, assembly GCF_045843805.1. Classification (NCBI taxonomy): domain Eukaryota; kingdom Metazoa; phylum Chordata; class Mammalia; order Rodentia; family Sciuridae; genus Urocitellus; species Urocitellus parryii. Next base: position 97,345 of record NW_027552732.1, on the reverse strand, counting down.
AACCCTAACCCTAACCATAACCATAAACCGAACCCTAACACTAACCCTAACCCTTACCCTATCCCTAATGCTAACCTGAACCCTAAACCTAACCCTCACCCTAAACTTCACCCTAACTCTAACCCTAACCCTAACCCTATCCCTAACCCTAACCCGAACCCTAACCCTAAACCTAAACCTAAACCTAAAAGTAACAGGAACCCAAACCCGAACCCTAACCCTAACCATAACCCTAACTAACCCTAACCCTAACCGTAACCCGATCCCTATCCCTAAGCTGAACCCGAACCCGAACCCTAACTCTAGCCCTAAATCTAAACCTAACCCAAACACTAATGCGAACCCTAACCCTAATCCGAACCCTAAACCTAACCCTAACCCTAACCCTAAACCAAACCCGAACCCTAACCCTAACCCTAACCCTAACCAGAACCAGACACCGAACCCGAATCCGAACCCTAACCCGAACCCGAACCCGAACCCTAACCCTAAACCTAACCCTAATCCTAAACCTAACCGTATCCGGAAGCAGAACCCGAACCCGAGAATAACCATAACCCTAACCAAAAACCCTAACCCTAACCCTAATCCAAACCCGAAACCGAACCCGACCCCGAACCCAATCTTAACCCTAAACCTAACCCTAACCCTAACCCTAACCCTAACCCTTAACCATAACCCCTAACCCTAACACAAACCATAACCCTAACCATAAACATAACCCTAACCCTAACCCTAACCGTAACCCTAACCCTATCCTGAACCAGAAACCGAACCCTAGCACTAATCCTACACCTAACCCTAACCCTAAAAATAACCCTATCCCTAACTCTAATCCGAACACGACCCCAAACCCGAAACCAAAACCTAACCCAAAATCTAACCCTAACCCTAACCCGAAACCTAACACTAATTCTAAACCTAACCCTAACCCTAACCCGAACCCTAACCCTAACCCGAACCCTAACACTAACCCTAACCCTAACCCTAACCCTAACCCTAACCCTAAACCAAATCCTAACCATAACCCTATCCCTAACGCCAAACATAACCCTAACCCTAAACCTAACCGTAACCCTGACCCTAACCATAACACGAACCCTAACCCTAAACCTAACCCTAAACCTAAACCTACCCCTAATGCGAACCCTAACCTTAACCCGAACCCTAACCCTAACTCTAACCCAAACCCGAAACCTAACCCTAACCCTAAACCTAACCCTAACCCGAACACGATCCCGAACCCTAACCCTAACCTAACCCTAACCCTAACACTAACCCTAACCCTAACCCTAAATCTAACCCTCAACCTAACCCTAATGGTAACCCTAAACCTATCCATAACACAAACCCTAACCCGAACACTAACCCTAACCCTAAAATTAACCCTAACCCTAATGCGAACACTAACCCTAACCCTAACCCTATCCCTAACCCTAACCCTAAAACAAACCCGAACACTAACCCTAACCCTAACCCAAACCCGAACCAGAACCGGATACCGAACACTCACCCTAACCTAACCCTAACCCTAACTCTAACCCGAATACGAACCCTAACCCTAACCCTAACCCTACCCCTAACCCCTAACCCTAAACCTAACCCGACCCCTAACCATTACCCTAACCCTAACACTAACCCTAAACCTAATCCGAAACCTAACCCTAACCCTAACCCTAACCCCAATCCGAACACTAACCATAACCCTAACCCTACGCCCTAACCCTAACCCCTAAACGTTACTCTAACTTTAACCGTAACCCTAATCATAATCCGAACCCTAACCATAACCCTAACCCGAACCCGAACCCGAACTGGAAACCCTAGCCCTAACCCTAAACCTAATGCTAAACGAAACCCTAATACGAATCCGAACCCTAAGCCTAATCCTAACCCGAACCCTAACCCTAACCCTATTCCTAACCCTAACCAGAACCCTAACCCTAACCCCAACCCTAACCCTACCCTAACCCTAACCCAAACTCTAACCCTAACGCTAACTCGAACCCTAACCGTAACTCGAACCCTAACTCTGACCCTAAACCTAACCCTATCCCTTACCCTAACCCTAACCCTAACCCTAACCCGAACCCGACACCGGACCCGAACCCGAACCTTAACCCTAACCCTAACTCTAACCCTAACACTACATCTAAACCTAACCCTAACCCGAACCCGAACCCTAACCCTAACACGAACCCTAACACTAACCCAAACCGAACCCTAACCCTAACCCTAACCCTACCCCTAACCGAACCAGAACCCGAACCCTAACCCTAACCCTACCCCTAACCCTAACCCTAACCGTAACCTTCACCCTAACCATAAACCTAACCCGAATCCAAACCCGGACCCGAACCCGAACCTTAACCATAACCATAACCATAACCCTAACCCTAACACTAAATCTAAACCTAACCCTAACCCTAACCCGAAAACTAACCCTAACACGAACCCTAACACTAACCCGAACCCCAACCTGAATCCTAACCCTAACCCTAACCCGAAACCTAACAATAACCCTAACACTAACACTAACGCTAACCCTAACCCTAACCCTAGCCCTAACCCTAACCCTAATCCGAATCCTAACCCTAACCTGAACCCGAACCCTAACATTAAACCAAACCCTAACTCTAACCCTTAACCTAATCCTATGGCTAACCCTAACTCTAACCCTAACCCTAACCTAAACCCTAACCCTAAAACGAACCCTAACACGAATCCGAACCCTAACCTAACCCTAACCCGAACCCTAACACTAACCCTCTCCTGAAACCTAACCCTAACAATAACCCTAACCCTAACCCTAAACAGAACCAGAACCTGAAACCGAACCCTAAAATGAACCCTAACCCTAAACCTAAACCTAACCGTAACCCGATCCCTAAGACTAAACCGAACCCTAACACTAACCCTAACACTAAACCTAACCCTAAACCTAATGCGAACCCTAACCCTAAACCGACCCTAAACATAAGCCTAACCCGAACCTGAACCGTAACCCTAACCCTAACCCTAAACCTAACCCGAACCCTAAACCGAACCCTACACCGAACCAGAACCCGAACCCTAACCCTAACCCTAACCAGAACCCTAATTTTAACAATAACCCTAAGCCAAAACCTAACCCTAACCCTAACCCTAACCCTAAACCGAACCCGAACCCGAACCCTAAACCGAACCCTAAACCTAAACCTCACCCTAAACCTAACCGTAACACTAACCCTAATCCTAACCCTAACCCTAACCCGAATAGGAACCCGACACCGAACCCAAACCAAAACCCTAAACATAACCCTAACGCTAACACTTAACATTAACCCCTAATCCTAAACCAAAACCCTAAACCTAAACATAACCCTAAGCCTAACCCGACACCTAACCCTAACCCTAACCCTAACTCTAACCCTACCCTAGCCCTAACCCTAAAACTAACCCGAACCCGAACCCGAACCCTAACCCTAACCCGAACCCTAAACCTAAACCGAACCTGAAACCTAACCCTAACCCTTACCCTAACCATAACCCTTACCCTAACCCCTAATCCTAACCCTAACCCTAACCCTAAACCTAACCCAAACCCGAACCCTAACCCTAACCCTAAACCTAACCCTAACCCGAACCCGAAACCTAACCCTAACCCAATCCCTAACCCTAAACCTAACCCTAACCGGAACACTATCCCGAACCATAAACCTAAGCCGAACCCTAAACCGAACCCGAACCCTAACCCTAACCCTAACCCTAACCCGAACCCTAACCCTAACCCTAACCCTAACCCTAACCTTAACCCTAAACCGAACCCTAACACGAACCCGAAACCTAACCCTAACCCTAACCCGAATCCTAACCCTAACCCTATACCTCACCCTAACCCGAACCCTAACCCTAACACTAAACCGAACTTGAACCCTATCCCTAAACCTAACCCAAAACCTAACACTAACCCGAACCCGAGCCCGAACCCTAACCCTAACCTTAACCCTAAACTTGACCCTAATCCTAAGTCTAAACCTAACCCTAACCCTAAACCTAACGCTAACCCTAACCCTAACCCGAAACCTAACCCTAACCCAAAACCTAACCCTAACCCGTACCCTTACTCTAAACCTAACCCTAAACCTTTCCCTAACCCTAACCCGAACCCTAACCCTAACCCTAACCCAAATCCGAAACCTAACATGAACACGAACACTAACCCTAATTCTAACCCGAACCCTAACCCTAACCATAACCCTATCCCTTACACTAAACCGAATCCGAACCTGTACCTGAAACCTTAACCGAACCCGAACCCGAACCCTAACCCTAACCCAAACACTAACCTTAACCCTAACCCTAACCCGAAACCTAACCCGAACCCGAACTCTAACCCTAAACCGAACCGAACCCGAACCCTAACCCTAACCCTAAACCGAACCCGAACCCGAGCCTGAACACTAACCCTACCCTAACTCTAAGCCTAACCCTAACCCTAACCCAATCCGTAACCCTAACCCGAACCCGACACTGAAAACTAACCTGAACCCTAACCCTAATCCTAACCCTAACCCTAACCATAAATCTAACGCGAACCCTAACACTAACCCTAACCCTTACCGTAACCCTAACCCTAACTCTAACACTAACCCTAACCCTAACACTAACCCTAAACCTAACACTAACCCTAACACTAACCGGAACTCGAACCCTAACCCTAAACTTAACCCTAAACCGAACTATAATACGAACCCGAACCCTAACCCTAATCCTAACCCAAAACCTAACCCTAGCCATAACCCTAACCCTAACCTTAACCGAACCCAAACCTGAAAACGAACACTAAACCGAACACGAACCCGAACCCCAACCCTAACCCAAACACTTACCCTAACCCTAACCCTAACACTAACCCAAACCCTAACCCGAACCCGAACCCTAACCCTCACCCTAAACCGAACCCTAACCCTAACCCTAACCCTATCCCTAACCCAAACCCTAACCTTAACCCTAAACCTAACCCTAACACTAACACTTAACCCTAACCCTTAATCCTAACTCAAACCTAAACCTAACTATAACCCTAAGCCTAACCCAAAACCTAACCCTACACCTAACCCTAACCCTACCCTAACCCTAACCCTAAACCTAACCCGATCCCGACCCCGAAGCCTAACCCTAACCCTAAACCTAACCCGAACCCTAACCCTAAACCGAACCTGAAACCTAACCAAAACCCTTACCCTAACCGTAACTCTTACCCTAACCCCTAAACCTAACCCTAACCCTAACCCTAAACCTAAACCTAATCCAAACCCGAATCTGAACAATAACCCTAAACCTAACCCTAACCCGAACCCGAAACCTAACCCTAACCCTAACCCTAACCGGAACACTAACCCGAACCCTAAACCTAAGCCGAACCCTAAACCGAACCCTAAACCTAACCCGAACCCGAACCCGAACCCGAACCCTAACCCTTACCTAACCCTAACCCGAACCCGAACCCTAACCCTAACACTATCCCTAACCCTAACCCTAAACCTAACCCTAAACCGAACCCTAAACCGAACCCTAAACCGAACCCTAAACCGAACCCGAACCCTAACACTAACCCGAACTTGAACCCTAACCCTAACCCTAACCCTAACCCTAACACTAACCCGAACCCGAACCCTAACACTAACCCTAACCATAACTACTAACCCTAACCCTAACACGAAACCGAACCCGAGGCCTAACCAGAACCCTAACCCTAACCCGACCCCTAACCCTTACCATAACCCTAACCCTAACCCTAGCCCTAAACCTAACCCAAACCGAAACCTAACCAGAACCCTAAACCGAACCCTAACCCTAACCCTAATCCGAACCCTAACCCTAACCCTAACTAACCCGAACACTAACAAAAGCCCTAACCCTAACCCTAAACCTAACACTAACCCTAACCCTACCCCCTAACCCTAACCCTTAACCCTTACTCTAACTCTAACCCTAAACCTAACCCTAATCCTAATCCGAACCCTAACCATAACTCTAACCCTAACCCGAACCCGAACCCTAACCCCAACCCTAACTCGAACCCTAACCCGATCCCTAAACCTAACCCGAAACCTAACGCGAACCATAACCCTAACACTAACCCTAACCCTAACCCTAACACTAACACTAACCCAAACCCTAACCCTAACCCTAACTGTAACCCTAACCCTAACCCTAATCCTAACCCGAAACCTAACCCTAACACGAACCCGAAACCTAACCCTAACCCGAACCCTAACTCTAACCCTAACCCTAAGCATATCCCTAACACTTACCTGAACCCTAACCCTAACCCTAACCCTAACCTTAACCCTAAACCAAACCCTAACACGAACCCGAAACCTTACCCAAACCCTAACCCGAATCCTAACCCTAACCCTATACATCACCCTAACCCGAACCCTAACCCTAACACTAACCCGAACTTGAACCCTAACCCTAACCCTAACCCTAACCCTAACACTAACCCACACCCAAACCCGAAACCTAACCCTAACCCTAACCCTAACCTTAACCCTAATCCTAACCCTAAACGTAACCCTAACCCTAAACCAAACCCTCACCCTAACCCTAACCCGAACCCTAACCCTAACCCGAACCCGAAAACTAACACTAACCTGTACCTTTACTCTAAACCTAACCCTAACCCTATCCCTAACCCTAACCCGAACCCTAACCCAAACCCTATACATCACCCTAACCCGAATCCGAAACCTAACATGAACACGAACACTAACCGTAATTCTAACTAGAACCCTAACCCTAACCATAACCCTATCCCTTACCCTAAACCGAATCCGAACCTGAACCTGAATCCTAAATGGAACCCGAACCCTAACCCTAACCCAAACACTAACCCTAACCCGAAACCGAACCCGAACCCGAACTCTAACTCTCACCAAAACCGAAACCTAAGCCTAACCCTAACTCTAACCCTAACTGGAAGCCGAACCCTAACCCTAACCCTTACCCTACCCCTAACCCTAACCGTAACACTAAAACTAACCCTAACGCTAACCCGAAACCGAAACCGAAACCTAACCCTAACCCTAACCCTAACCCTAACGCTAACCCGAACCCAAAACTGAACTCGAACTCTAACCCTAACCGAACCTGAACCCGAACCCTAAACCTAACCCTAACCCGAACCCAAACCCGACCCTGAACACTAACCCTAACCCTAACTCTAAGCCTAACCCTAACCCTAACCCGATCCGTAACCCTAACCCGAACCCGACCCTGAACACTAAACTGAAACCTAACCCTAAGCCTAACCCTAACCATAACCCTAAATCTAAAGCAAACCCTAACCCTAACCCTAACCCTAACACTAGCCCTAATCCTAACCCTAACCATACGCCTAACCCTAACCGTAACACTAAATTTAACCCTAACCGTTACCCTAAACCGAAACGTAACCCTAACCCTAACCCTAACCCTAATCCGAAACCGAACCTGAATCCTAACCGTAACCCTAACCCAAACCCTCACACTAAACCGAACCCAAACCCGAACCCTAACCCTAACCCTAACCCGAAACCTAACCCGACACTGAACACGAACCCTAACCGTTACTCTAAGCCTAACCCTAACCCTAACCCGATCCCTAAACCTAACCCGAACCCTAACCATAACCCTAACCCTAACACTAAATAGAACCCGAACCTGAACCCGAACCCTAAAATGAACCCTAACCCTAACCTTAACACTAACCGTAAGCCGATCTCTAACCCTAAACCGAACCCGAACCCAAAACTTAACCCTAACCCAAACACCAAACCTAACCCTAACCCTAAACCTAACCCAAAACAAAAACCGAACTCTAACCCTAACCCTACCCATAACCCTAACCCTAACACTAACCCTAACCCTAACACTAACACTAATCCGAACCCGAACAAGAACCGTAACCCAAAATCTAACCCTAACCCTAACACTAAATCTAAACCTAACCCTAACCCTAACCCGAACCCTAACCCAAACCAAACCCTAACACTAACCCTAATCCAGACCCTAACCCTAAACCTAACTCTAACCCTTACCCGAAACCTAACCCTAACTCTAACCCTAGTCCTAACCCTAACCCTAACCCGACCCCGATCCCTAACCCTAACACTAACCCGAACCTGAACCCGAACCCTAACCCTAACCCGAAACCTAACCCTAACACTAAACCTCACCCGAACCTGAATCCTAACCCTAACCCTAACCCGAAACCTAACCCTAACACTAAACCTCACCCGAACCCTAACCCTAACCCTAACCCTATCCCTAACCTGAAACTGAACCCTAGCCCTAACCCTAACCGGAACCGACCCCGAAACAGAAAACAAAATCTAACCATACCTAACCTGAACCCGAACCCTAAATCTAACCCAAACCCTAACCCTAACCCGAACCCGAACCCTAAATCTAACCCAAAACCTAACCCTAACCAAAACCCTAACACCTAACCGTAACCCCAACCGGAACCCGAGGCCTTACCAGAATCCTAACCCTAACCCGATCCCTAAACATTACCCTAACCCTAACCTTAAACCTAACCCTAAACCTAACCCTAAACGTAACCCTAACCAGAACCCTAAACCTAACCCTAACCCTAACTCTAACCCTAATCTGAACCCTAACTTAACCCTAACCCTAATCCTAATCCAAACACTAACCATAACCCTAACCCTAACACTAACACTAACACTAACCCTAACCCTATGCCCTAACCCTAACCTTTAACCATTACTCTAACTCTAACCCAAACCCGAAACCTAATCCTAATTCAAACCCAAACCCTAACCCTAATCCTAACCTTAACCCTAAACGGAACCCTGATACGAACCCGAACCCTAACCCTAACCCGAACCCGAACCCTAACACTAACCCTATCCCTAACCCTAACCCGAGCCCTAACCCTAACCCTAACCCGAACCCTAACACTAACCCAAACACTAACCCTAACCCGAACCCGAACCCAAACTGTAACCCGAACCCTAACTCTAACCCTAACCCTAACCCTATCCCTAACACTAACCCTAACCCTAACCCTAACCGTAACCTGAAACCTAACCCGAAACCGAACCCTAACCCTAACCCTAACCCTAACGCTAACCCTAACACTAAATCTAAACATAACCCAAACCCTAACACTAACCTTAACCCGAACCCTAACCCTAACCCTAACCCTAACCCGAACCCGAACCCTAACCCTAACCCTAACCCTAACCCGAACCCTAACCCTAACCCTAACCCTAACCCTTACCCGAACCCGAACCTGAATCCTAACCCGAAACCTAACAATAACCCTAACCCTAACCCTAACCCTAACCCTACACCGAACCCTAACACGAACCCGAAACCTAACCCTAACCCTTACCCGAACCCTAACCCCAACCCTAACCCGAACACTAAGCCTAACCATAACCCTACCCCTAACGCTAAACCGAACCCGAACCTGAAACTGCACCCTAAACTGAACCCTAACCCTAACCGTAACCGGATCCCTAACCCTAAACCGAACCCAAACCCGAACCCTAACACTAACCCTAACCCTAAACATAACCCTAACCCTAATGCGAACCATAACCCTAACCTTAACCCTAACCCGAACCCGAACCTGAACCCGACACAGAACCCCAACCCCTTTCAATGAAAGTGATTTTCGTCAGTCTCTGCTTGGGGCTGCTTCAATAGGAAACTAACCATTGAGGTAGAACCTGGAACTACTTTATTGTGCCAAGTTTCAAAGAGCTAGCACAAATCCTGTTTGATTTGGAGTTCCAACTACATGTATCCATATAGGAGAAAACAGAGTGACACCTAAAAATGAAAACAGTTACTGCAAACGAACGGTTTAACCTAGAAGAACGAAATTTGGTGAGCCAAGTGGGATTGGTGTAGTCATCATTACCTGAAAGTATCATCAAGATTGGGTGAAAAAAAATGTTTGCTGAGATTTCAGGAAAACCGTAGTTTTTTGGAAGCTTGGCAACCCTTTCAATGAAAGTGATTTTCGCCAGTCTCTGCTTATGACTACATCAACGGGAAACAAACCATAGAGATAAAACTTGGAAGTTCTTGATTGTGCCAAGTTACAAAGAGCTAAGACAAACCGCATTTGATTTAGTGTTCCAACTGCATGTATCCATATAGGAGAAAACAGAGTGACACCTAAAAATGAAAACGGTTACTGCAAACGAACGGTTAAACCTAGAAGAAAGAAATTTGGTGAGTCAAGTGCGATTGGTGTACTGATCATTACCTGCAAGTATCATCAAGATTGGGTGAAAAAATGTTTGCTGAGATTTCAGGAAACTCGTAGTTTTTTGGAAGCTTGGCAACCCCTTTCAATTAAAGTGATTTTCGCCAGTCTCTGCTTAGGGCTACATCAATAGGAAACAAACCATACCAATAAAACTTGGAACTCCTTTATAGTGCCAAGTTTCAAAGAGCTAGGACAAACCGCATTTGATTTGGAGTTCCAAATGCATGTATCCATATAGGAGAAAACAGAGTGAAACCTCAAAATGAAAACGGTTACTGCAAACGAACGGTTTAACCTAGAAGAACGAAATTTGGTGAGCCAAGTGGGATTGGTGTAGTCATCATTACCTGCAAGTATCATCAAGATTGGGTGACAAAAATGTTTGCTGAGATTTCAGGAAAACCGTAGTTTTTTGGAAGCTTGGCAATCCCTTTCAATTAAAGTGATTTTCGCCAGTCTCTGCTTAGGGCTACATCAATAGGAAACAAACCATACGGATAAAACTTGGAACTACATTATTGAGATTTCAGGAAACTCGTATTTTTTTGGAAGCTTGGGTTAGGGTTAGGGTTAGTCTTCAGGTTTGGGTTCTGCTTCCGGATAATTTAGGTTTAGGATTCAGGTTAGGGTTAGGGTTATGGTTCGGTTTAGGTTTAGGGTTCGGTTAGGGTTAGGGTTCGCATTAGGGTTTGGGTTAGGGTTAGGTTTAGGCTTAGGGTTAGGGTTAGGGTTCGGGTTCGGGTTCGGTTTAGGGTTAGCATTAGGGTTAGGGTTAGGGTTAGGGTTCGGGTTCGGTTTCTTTGTCGGGTTCGGATTACGGTTAGTGTTAGGGTTAGGGTTAGGGTTCGGGTTCGGGTTCGGGTTAGGGTTAGGGTTTTGGTTAGGATTAGGGTTAGGGTTAGGGTTCGTGTTCATGTTCGGTTCAGGGTTAGTGTTAGGGTTAGGGTTAGTCTTCGGGTTAGGTTTAGGTTTAGGGTTCGGGTTAGGATTAGGGTTCGCATTAGTGTTAGTGTTAGGTTTAGTTTTAGGGTTAGAGTTAGGGTTCAGGTTCGGGATCGGCTTAGGGTTAGAGATCGGGTTATGGTTAGGATTAGAGTTAGGTTTAGGGATATGGTTAGGGTTAGGGTTCGGGTTCGGGTTAGGGTTAGTGTTCGGGTTAGGGTTAGGGATAGGGTTAGGGTTAGGGTTAGAGTTAGTGTTCGGGTTAGGGTTAGGGATAGGGTTAGGTTTAGGGTTAGATTTAGGGTTCGGTTTAGGTTTAGGGTTAGGTTTAGTGTTATTGTTAGTTTTCCAGTTAGGGTGAGGGTTAGGATACAGGTTTGGGTTAGGTTTAGGGTTAGGGTTAGGGTGAGGGTTCGGGTTAGGGTTAGTGTTCGGGTTAGGGTTAGGGATAGGGTTAGGGTTAGGGTTAGAGTTAGTGTTCGGGTTAGGGTTAGGGATAGGGTTAGGTTTAGGGTTAGATTTAGGGTTCGGTTTAGGTTTAGGGTTAGGTTCAGTGTTATTGTTAGTTTTCCAGTTAGGGTGAGGGTTAGGATACAGGTTTGGGTTAGGTTTAGGGTTAGGGTTAGGGTGAGGGTTCGGGTTCGGGTTCGGGTTAGGGTTAGGGTTAGTGTTAGTGTTAGGGTTATTGTTAGGTTTCGGATTAGGGTTAGGTTTAGGATTCATGTTCGGTTTAGGGTTAGGGTTAGGGTTAGGGTTCGGGTTAGGGTTAGGGTTAGGGTTCGGATTCGGGTTTGGTGTCGGGTTCGGGTTAGGGTTAGGGTTAGGGTTCGGATTCGGGTTTGGTGTCGGGTTCGGGTTAGGGTTAGGATTAGGGTTAGGGTTAGAGTTAGGGTTAGGGTTAGTGTTAGGGTTAGGTTTCGGGTTTGTGTTCTGGTTCGGGTCAGGGTTAGAGTTAGGGTTAAGGTTAGTGTTCGGGTTAGGTTTAGGGTTAGGGATAGGGTTAGGGTTAGTGTTGTGGATCAGGTTAGGGTTAGGTGTAGGGTTAGGGTTAGGGTTATTGTTATGGTTAGGGTTAGGGTTAGGGTTAGGTTTAGAGGTTAGTGTTAGGGGTTCAGGTTAGGTTTAGGGTATGTTTAGGGTTCGGGTTCGGGTTCGGTTAGGTTTAGGGTGAGGGTTCGTGTTCGGTTTAGGGTTAGCGTTAGTGATAGTGTTAGGGTTCGGGTTAGGGTCAGGTTTAGGGTTAGGGTTAGGTTTCGAGTTAGGATTAGGTTTAGGTTTCGGTATCGGGTTTGGATTACGGTTAGGGTAAGGGTTAGGGTTATGTTTAGGGTTTGGATTAGGTTAAGGGTAGGGTTAGGGTTCGGGTTAGGGATAGAGTTAGGGTTAGTGTAAGGGTTCGGGTTAGGGTTAGGGTTCGATATCGGTTTAGGGTTCGGGTTCGGGTTAGGGTTGTGGTTAGGGTTCGGGTTCAGGTTAGGGTTAGCGTTAGTGTTAGGGTTCGGCTGAGGATTAGGGTTAGTGTTAGGGTTAGAGTTAGAGTAATGGTTAGGTGTTAGGGTTAGGGCGTAGGGTTAGAGTTAGGGTTAGTGTTAGGTTTCGAGTTAGGGTTAGGGTTAGGGATAGGGATAGGGTTAGGTTTAGAGTTCGGGTTGGGGTTAGGGTTAGGTTAAGGATCAGTGTTAGGGTTCGGGTACGGGTTAGGGTTAGTTTTAGGGTTAGGTTTAGAGTTCTGCTTAGGGTTAGGGTTAGGGTTAGGGTTCGGGTTAGAGTTAGGGTTCGCATTATTGTTAGGATTAGGTTTAGGGTTAGGGTTAGGGTTCGGGTTAGGGTTCGGTTTTTGGTTAGGGTTAGTTTTACGGTTAGAGTTAGTGTTAGAATTAGGTTTAGGGTTAGGGTTAGGGTTAGGGTTAGGGTTAGGTTTAGGGTTAGGATTTGGGTTATGGTTAGATTTTGGGTTCGGGTTCGGGGTTGGTTCAGGTTAGGGTTAGGGCTAGGGTTCGGTTTCAGGTTAGGGATAGGGTTAGGGTTAGGTTTAGGGTTAGGGTTAGGGTTAGGTTTAGGGTTAGGGTTAGAGTTAGGGTTAGGTTTCGGGTTAGGGTTAGAGTTAGGATTCAGGTTCGGGTTCGGATTAGGGTTAGGGTTATGGTTACGGTTCGGGTTCAGGTTAGGGTTAGTTTTATGGTTAGGGATCGGAGTCGGGTTAGGGTTAGGATTAGGGTTAGGATTAGGATTAGGGTTAGTGTTAGGGTTATGTTTCGGGTAAGTGTTAGGGTTAGGGTTAGGGTTAGGTTTCGGGTTAGGGTTAGTGTTAGGGTTCAGGTTAGCGTTAGGGTTCGGGTTTGGGTTAGGTTTATGTTTAGATTTAGTGTTATGGTTAGGGTTAGGGTTAGATTTTGGGTTAGGTTTCGGGTTCGGTTTTGGGGTCGGGTTCGGATTAGGTTTAGGTTTAGGGTTAGGGTTAGGGTTAGGATTAGGGTTAGGGTTAGGGTTCGCATTAGGGTTAGGGTTAGGGTTAGGGTTAGGCTTAGAGTTCGGGTCATATTAGGGTTAGGGTTAGGGTTAGGTTTAGGGTTAGGGTTAGTGTTCGGGTTCGGGTTAGGGTTCGCATTAGGGTTAGGTTAGGGTTTAGGGTTATAGTTAGGGTTAGGGTTCGGGTTATGGATAGGGTTAGGGTTACGGTTAGGTTTAGGGTTAGGGTTATGTTTAGCGTTAGGGATAGGGTTATGCTTAGGGTTTGGTTTAGGGTTAGGGTTAGGGTTAGGGTTAGTGTTAGGGTTAGATTTAGGGTTAGGGTTCGGGTTAGGGTTAGGGTTCAGGTTCGGGTTAGGTTTAGATTTAGTGTTAGGGTTCGTGTTAGGGTTAGGGTTAGATTTTAGGTTAGGGTTCAGGTTCGGGTTTGGGGTCGGGTTCGGATTGAGGTAGGGTTAGTGTTAGGGTTAGGGTTACGGGTAGGATTAGGGTTAGGGGTCGGGTTCTGGTTCGGGATAGGGTAAGGGTTAGGGTTAGGGTTCGGGTTAGGTTTACGGTTAGGGTTAGGGTTAGGGTTCACGTTAGGTTTAGGGTTCGGGTTCGGGTTAGGGTTAGGGTTAGGGTTAGGTTTAGGTTTAGGGTTAGGTTTCGGGTTATGATTATGGTTAGGGTTAGGGTTAGGGTTTGTGTTAGGGTTCGGGGTTATGGTTAAGTGTTAGGGTTAGGGTTAGGGTTAGGTTTAGTTTTAAGGTTTGTTTTCGGGGTCAGGTTCCGGTGCAGGTTAGCGTTAGGGTTAGTGTTAGGGTTAGGGTTAGGTTGAGGTTTTGGTTTAGGGTTAGGTTTAGGTTTCGGATTCGGGTTCGGGTTCGGATTCGGGTTAGGGTTAGGATTAGGATTTTGGTTAGGGTTAGGGTTGGTCTTAGGGTTCGGGTTCTGCTTCCGGATAGTGTTAGGTTTAGGATTAGGGTTAGGTTTACGGTTAGGGTTCGGGTTAGAGTTAGGGTTAGGGTTCGGATTCAGGTTTGTTGTTGGGTTTCGGTTAGGGTTAGGTTTAGGCTTCTGGTTACGGTTCGGGTTCGGGTTCGCGTTCGGGTTAGTGTTTGGGTTAGGGTTAGTGTTAGGGTTCGGGTTAGGGTTAGGGTTCTCATTAGTGTTAGGGTTAGGTTTAGATTTAGGGTTAGAGTTAGGGTTCGGGTTCGGGTTCGGCTTAGGGTTAGGGATCGGGTTACGGTTAGGGTTAGGGTTAGGTTTAGGGTTATGGTTAGGGTTAGGGTTCGAGTTCGGGTTAGGGTTAGGGTTCGGGTTCATGTTAGTTATCGGTTTAGTGATAGGGTTAGGGTTAGGGTTTGGCTTATGGTTAGTTTTCGGGTTAGGGTTAGGGATAGGTTTAGGGTTAGGGTTAGAGTTAGGGTTCGGGTTAGGGTTAGGGTTAGGTTTAGGGTTCGGATTAGGATTAGGGATAGGGTTAGTGTTAGGGTTAGAGTTAGGGTTCGGTTTAGGTTTAGGGTTAGGTTTAGGGTTATCGTTAGGTTTCCAGTTAGGGTTAGGGTTAGGATTCAGGTTCGGGTTTGGGTTAGGGTTACGGTTAGGGTTAGTGTTAGGATTAGGGTTATTGTTAGGTTTCGGGTTAGGTTTAGGTTTAGGATTCACGTTCGGTTTAGGGTTAGGGTTAGGGTTAGGGTTAGGTTTAGGGTTCGGGTTAGGGTTAGGGTTAGGGTTCGGTTTCGGGTTTGGTGTAGGGCTCGGGTTCGGGTTAGGGTTAGGGTTAGAGTTAGGGTTAGGGTTAGGGTAAGTGTTCTGGATCAGGTTAGGGTTAGGTGTAGGTTTAGGGTTAGGGTTATTGTTATGGTTATGGTTATGGTTAGGGTTAGGGTTAGAGGTTAGTGTAAGTGGTTCGGGTTAGGGTTAGGGTATGTTTAGGGTTCGGGTTCGGGTTCGGTTAGGGTTAGGGTTAGGGTTCGTGTTCGGGTTAGGGTTAGCGTTAGTGTTAGGGTTACGGTTCGGGTTAGGGTTAAGTTTAGGGTTAGGGTTAGGTTTCGAGTTAGGGTTAGGGTTAAGTTTCGGTATCGGGTTCGGGTTACGGTTAGGGTAAGGGTTAGGGTTATGGTTAGGGTTTGGATTAGGTTTAAGGATAGGGTTAGGGTTCGGGTTCGGTTTCGGGTTCATGTTAGGGTTAGGGTTAGATTTAGGGTTCGGGTTAGGGTTTGTGTTAGGGTTCGGGTAAGGGTTAGAGTTAGGGTTCGGGTTAGGGTTAGGGTTCGGTATCATGTTAGGGTTCGGTTTCGGGTTCGGGTTAGGGTTGGGTTAGGGTTCGGGTTCGGGTTAGGGTTAGCGTTAGTGTTAGGGTTCGGATGAGGATTAGGGTTAGTGTTAGGGTTAGAGTTAGTGTAACGTTTAGGGGTTAGGGTTAGGGCGTAGGGTTAGGGTTAGGGTTAGTGTTAGGGTTAGGGTTAGGTTTATGGTTATGGTTAGGGTTAGGGTTAGTGTTAGGGTTCGGATTAGGGTTAGGGATAGGGTTAGGGTTAGGTTTAGGGTTCTGGTTAGGGTTACGTTTAGGGTTAGTTTTAGTTTTAGGGTTAGGGTTAGGGTAATGGTTAGGTGTCGGGATAGCGTTAGGGTTCTGGTTAGGCCTCGGGTTCGGGTTTGGGTTAGGGTTAGGGTTAGGAGTTAGGGTTAAGGTTAGGTTTCGGGTTCTGGTTAGGGTTAGGGTTAGGATAGGGTTAGTGTTCGAGATCGGGTTCTGGTTAGGGTTAGGGTTAGGGTTAGGGTTCGGGTTAGGGTTCTGGTTAGGTTTAGGGTTCGGGTTAGTGTTCGAGTTAGTGTTAGGGTTACTGTTAGGGATAGGGTTTGGTTTAGAGTTTGGGTTGGGGTTAGGGTTAGGTTAAGGGTCAGTGTTAGGGTTCGGGTTCGAGTTCGGGTTAGGGTTAGGTTTAGGGTTAGGTTTAGAATTCTGGTTAGGGTTAGGGTTAGGGTTAGGGTTCGGGTTAGGGTTAGGGTTCTCATTATTGTTAGGGTTAGGTTTAGGGTTAGGGTTAGGGTTAAGGTTCGGGTTAGGGTTCGGTTTATGGTTAGGGTTAGGTTTATGGTTAGGGTTAGGGTTAGAATTAGGTTGAGGGTAAGGGTTAGGGTTAGGGTTAGGTTTACGGTTAGGTTTTGGGTTATGGTTAGATTTTGGGTTCGGGTTCCGTGTGGGTTCTGGTTAGGGTTAGGGCTAGGGTTTCGTTTCATGTTAGGGATAGGGTTAGGGTTAGGTTTAGGTTTAGGGTTAGGGTTAGGTTTAGGGTTAGGGTTAGGGTTAGAGTTAGTGTTCGGGTTCCGGTTAGGGTTAGGGTTAGGGTTAGGTTTAGGGTTAGGTTTCGGGTTAGGGTTAGGGTTAGGATTCAGGTTCATGTTCGGATTAGGTTTAGGGTTAGGGTTAGGGTTAGGGTTAGGGTTCGGGTTCGGGTTAGGGTTAGGGTTTGGTTTCGCGTTAGGGTTAGGGTTCGGGTTCGGCTTCGGGTTCAGGTTAGGGTTAGTGTTAGGGTTAGGTTCGGAGTCGGGTTAGGGTTAGGATTAGGTTTAGGTTTAGGATTAGGGTTAGAGTTAGGGTTAGGTTTCGGGTAAGTGTTAGGGTTAGGGTTAGGGTTAGGTTTCGGGTTAGGGTGAGTGTTAGGGTTCGGGTTAGGGTTAGTGTTCCATTTCGGGTTATGTTTATGTTTAGATTTAGTGTTAGGGTTAGGGTTAGGGTTAGATTTTGGGTTAGGATTCGGGTTCGGTTTTGGGGTCGGATTCGGATTAGGGTTAGGTTTAGTGTTAGGATTAGGGTTATGGTTATGGTTAGGGTTAGGGTTAGTGTTCGCATTAGGGTTAGGTTTTGGGTTATGTTTAGGGTTAAGCTTTGGGTTCGGGGTCGGGTTCCGGTTCGAGTTAGGGTTAGGGTTAAGTTTAGGGTTAGGTTGAGGTTTAGGGTTAGGGTTAGGTTTAGGGTTCGGGTTCGGGTTCGGGTTAGGGTTAGGGTTAGGGTTTGGTTTAGGGTTAGGGTTAGTCTTCGGGTTCGGGTTCTGCTTCCGGATAGGGTTAGGATTAGGATTAGGGTTAGGGTTAGGGTTCGCATTAGGGTTAGGTTTAGGTTTAGGCTTAGGATTAGGGTTAGGGTTCGGGTTAGGGTTAGCGTTAGGGTTAGGATTAGGGTTCGCGTTAGGTTTAGGGTTAGGGTTAGGTTTCAGGTTAGGGTTCGCATTAGTATTAGGGTTAGGTTTAGATTTAGGGTTAGAGTTAGGGTTCGGGTTCGGGTTCGGCTTAGGGTTAGGGTTTGGGTTCGGGTTAGTGTTAGGGTTAGGTTTAAGGTTGTGGTTAGGTTTAGGGTTCGTGTTCGAGTTTGGGTTAGTGTTCAGGTTCATGTTAGTTTTCGGTTTTGGGTTAGGGTTAGGGTTAGGTTTAGGGTTAGTGTTCGAGTTAGGGTTAGGGATAGGGTTAGGGTTAGGGTTAGAATTAGGGTTCCGGTTAGGGTTACGTTAGGTTTAGTGTTCGGGTTAGGGTTAGGGATAGGGTTAGAGTGAGGGTTAGGGTTAGGGTTCGGTTTAGGTTTAGGGTTAGGTTTAGGGTTATTGTTAGGTTTCCGGTGAGGGTTAGGGTTAGGATTCAGGTTAGGGTTAGGGTTAGGGTTAGGGTTCGGGTTCGGGTTCGGGTTAGTGTTAGGGTTAGGGTTAGTGTTAGTGTTAGGGTTAGGTTTATTGTTAGGTTTCGGGTTAGGGTTAGGGTTAGGATTCACGTTCGTTTTAGGGTTAGGGTTAGGGTTAGGGTTAGGTTTAGGGTTCGGATTCGGGTTAGGGTTAGGGTTAGAGTTAGGGTTAGGGTTAGGGTTAGTGTTCTGGATCAGGTTAGGGTTAGATGTAGGGTTAGGGTTAGGGTTATTGTTATGGTTATGGTTATGGTTAGGGTTAGGGTTAGAGGTTAGTGTAAGTGATTCGGGTTAGGGTTAGGGTATGTTTAGGGTTCAGGTTCGGGTTCGGTTAGGGTTAGGATTAGGGTTCGTGTTCGGGTTAGGGTTAGCGTTAGTGTTAGGGTTAGGGTTCGGGTTAGGGTTAAGTTTAGGGTTAGGGTTAGGTTTCGAGTTAGGGTTAGGGTTAAGTTTCGGTATCGGGTTCGGGTTACGGTTAGGGTAAGGGTTAGGGTTATTGTTAGGTTTTGGATTAGGTTTAGGGATAGGGTTAGGGTTCGGGTTCGGGTTCGGATTCTGGTTAATGATAGGGTTAGATTTAGGGTACGGGTTACGGTTTGTGTTAGGGTTCGGGTAAGGGTTAGAGTTAGGGTTCGGGTTAGGGTTAGGGTTCGGTATCATGTTAGGGTTCGGTTTCGGGTTCGGGTTAGGGTTCGGGTTCGGTTTAGGGTTAGCGTTAGTGTTAGTGTTCGGATGAGGATTAGGGTTAGTGTTAGCATTAGAGTTAGTGTAACGTTTAGGGGTTAGGGTTAGGGCGTAGGGTTAAGGTTAGGGTTAGTGTCAGGGTTAGGGCTAGGGTTATGGTTAGAGTTCGGATTAGGGTTAGGGTTAGGGTTATTTTTAGGGTTCGGATTAGGGTTAGGGATAGGGTTAGGGTTAGGTTTAGGGTTCTGGTTAGGGTTACGTTTAGGGTTAGTTTTAGGGTTAGGGTTAGGGATAGGGTTAGGGTAATGGTTAGGTGTCGGGATAGTGGTTAGGTTAGGGTTAGGGTTAGGGTTAGGGTTAGGGTTAGGGTTAGGGTTGGGGTTAGGGTTCGGTTTCCTGTTCGGGTTCATGTTAGGGTTAGTGTTAGGGTCAGGGTTAGGGTTAGGCTTAGGATTAGGGTTAGGCTTAGGGTTCGGGTTAGGCTTACGGTTAGGGTTAGGGTTAGGGTTAGGTTTCGGGGTCGGGTTCAGTTTCGGGTTAGGGTTAGTGTTAGGGTTATGATTAGGGTTCTGGTTTGGGTTAAGTTTAGGCTGAGGGTTCGGTTTAGGGTTAGGGTTAGGGTTAGGGTTCGGTTTGGTTAGGGTTAGTGTTATGATTAGGGTTCGGGTTAGGGTTAGGTTTAGGGTTAGGTTTAGGGTTAGGGGTTAGGGTTAGGGTTAGGATTAGCGTTGTTTTTACGGTTCGGGTTCGGGGTCGGGGTTGGGATCGGGTTAGGGTTAGGGTTAGTGTTAGTGTTAGCGTTATGGTTAGGGTTCAAGTTAGGGTTTGGATTAGGTTTAAGGTTAGGGTTAGGGTTAGGGTTATGGTTAGAGTTCTGGTTAGGGTTATGTTTAGGGTTAGGTTTAGGGTTAGGGTTAGGGTTCGGTTTCGGGTTCGGGTTAGGGTTAGGATTTTGGGTTAGGGTTAGGGATGGGTTAGGGTTCAGGTTAGGGTTCAGGTTCAGGTTCGGTTTAGGGTTAGGGTTAGGGTTAGGGTTAGTGTTAGGTTTTGAGTTAGGGTAAGGTTAGGTTCGGTATCGGGTTCGGGTTACAGTTAGGGTTATGGTTAGTGTTATGGTTAGGGTTCAGATTAGGGTTAGGGATAGGGTTCGGGATAGGGTTAGGGTTAGGTTTCGAATTCTGGTTAGGGTTAGGTTTAGAGTTCGGTTTAGGTTTAGGGTTAGGGTTAGGGTTAGGGTTAGGGTTAGGTTTAGGTTTAGGTTTAGGGTTCAGGTTCGGGTTTAGGGTTAGTGTTAGGGTTCGGGTTAGGGTTAGTATTAGGTTTAGTGTTAGGGTTAGGGTTAGGGTTCGGTGAGGGTTAGGGTTAGGGTTAGGGTTCACGTTCGGGTTAGGTTTAGGGTTAGGGTTAGGGTTAGGATTAGCGTCAGGGTTAGGGGTAGGGTTTTAATTAGGGTTAGGTTTAGGTTTAGAGTTAGGGTTCAGGTTAGTGTTAGGGTTAAGGTTCGGGTTCGGTTACGGGTACTGGTTAGTGTTAGGGTTCGGTTTAGGGTTAGGGTTAGTGTTAGGGTTAGAGTTTGGGTTCGGGTTAGGATTAGTGTTAGGGTTCGGGTTAGGGTTAGGGTTAAGTTTCGGGTTAGGTTTAAGATTAGTGTTAGTGTTAGAGTTAGGGTTAGTGTTAGGGTTAGGGTTAGGGTTAGTGTTCGGATTCGGGATAGTGTTCTGTTTAGGGTTAGTGTTAGGCTTAGGGTTAGGGTTCGGGTAAGGGTTAGGTATAGGTTTAGGATTAGGATTAGGGTTTGTATTTTTGTTAGGGTTCGGGTTCGGGTTCAGGTTCTGGTTAGTTTTAAGATTAGGTTTCGTGTTCCGGTCAGGGTTAGGGTTAGGGTTAGGGTTAGGTTTAGCGTTCGAGTTAGGATTAGGGTTAGGGTTAGGGTTAGGTTTAGGTTTTGGGTTAGGGTTTGGGTTAGGGTTATGGTTAGAGCTAGGGTTAGGGTTCTGATTCGTTTTCGGGTTCGGGTTAGTGTTAGTGTTAGGGTTAGGGTTCTGGTAAGGGTTCGGGATAGGGTTCGTGTTAGGGTTAGAGTTAGGGTTAGGGTTAGGGTTAGGGTTCTGGTTAGGGTTAGGGTTATTGATAGGATTAGGGTTAGGGTTAGGGTTAGGATTAAGGTTCGGATTAGGGTTAGGGTTAGGGTTAGAGGTTAGGGTACGGGTTCGGTATAGGCATAGGGTTAGAGTTAGAATTTTGTTTCGGGGTCGGGTTCGGGTTAGGGTTAAGGTTACGGTTACGGTTAGGATTAGGGTTAGGGTTAGTGTTAGGGTAAGGGTTAGGGTTCGGGTTAGGGTTCGGGTTCGGGTTCGGGTTAGAGTTAGGGTTAGGGTAAGTGTTAGGGTTCGTTTTCGGGTTAGGCTTAGGGTTAGGGTTAGTTTTCGGGTTAGGTTTAGGGCTAGGATTACGATTAGGGTTAGGGTGAGTGTTAGGGTTAGGGTTAGAGTTAGGTTTACGGTTAGGTTAGGTTTAGGTTAAGCGTTAGTTTTAGGTTTAGGGTTAGGTTTAGGGTTGGGTTGAAGTTAGGTTTAGAATTAGGGTTAAGGTTAGGGTTTGGTTTAGGGTTAGGGTTAGGGTTCGGGTTCGGGTTAGGGTTCGGGTTAGCGTTATGGTTAGAGTTAGTGTTAGTGTTTTGGTTAGTGTTAGGGTTCGGGTTCTAGATCGGGTTAGGGTTAGGGATTGGGTTAGTGTTAGGGTTAGGGTTAGGTTTAGGTTTAGGGTTCGGGTTGGAGTTAGGTTAGGGTGATGGTTAGGTTTAGGGTTAAGATTCTAGATCGGGTTCGGTTTCGGGTTAGGGTTGGGTTCGGTTAGGTTTATGGTTAGGGTTAGGGTTAGGGTTAGGATTAGGGTTAGGGTTCGTGTTAGGGTTTGCCATTAGGTTAGCGTTAGGGTCTTGGGTTTGGGTTAGGGTTCGGGTTAGGTTTAGGGTTAGGGTTAGGATTATGGTTAGGTTTTGGGTTAGAATTAGTGATAGGGTTAGGTTAGGTTAGTGTTAGGGATAGGGTTAGTGTTAGGGTTAGGATTGTGGTTAGGTTTCGGGTTAGAATTAGTGTTAGGGATAGGGTTAGGTTTAGGGTTAGGGTTCGGGTGAGGGTTACGGTTAAGGTTTGGGTGAGGGTTACAGTTAGGGGTTCGGGTTAGGGTTAGGGTTACGGTTAGGGGGTTTAGCGTTAGGGTTAAGATTAGGGTTAGGGTTAGGGTTAGGGTTCGGTTTCGGGTTAGGTTTGGGTTCGGGTTAGGGTTAGGGTTAGGCTTAGTGTTAGGGTTCGGGTTCAGGTTCTGGTTCGGGTTAGGGTTAGTATTAGGGTTAGAGTTTGTGATAGGAGTCGGTTAAGGGTTCGCGTTCGAGTTAGGGTTATTGTTAGTTTTAGATTTAGGGTTAGGTTCGGGTTAGTTTTAGGGTTCGGGTGCGGGTTCGGGTTTGGGTTAGGGTTAGGATTGGTGTTAGTGTTTGGGTTAGGGTTAGGGTTCGGGTTCAGGTTTGGTTTAGGGTTAAGGATTGGGTTACTGTTAGGGTTAAGGTTAAGGTTAGGGTTCTTTTTAGTTTTCGGGTTCAGGTTCGGGTTCGGTTTACGGTTAGGTTTAGGGTTTTAGTTAGGTTTAGGGTTCGTGTTAGGTTTATGGTTTGGGTTCGGGTTCGTGTTAGGGTTCGGTTTCGCGTTAGGTTTAGAGTTAGGTTTAGAATTAGGGTTAGGTTTTGGTTTAGGGTTAGGGTTTGGGTTAGGGTTAGGGATAGGGTTAGTGTTAGGGTTAGAGTTAGGGTTCAGGTTAGGGTTATTGTTCGGGTTCACGTTATGGTTAGGTTTCGGGTTAGGGTTAGGGTTAGGTTTAGGGTTAGGGTTATGATTAGGGTTAGGGTTAGGGTTAGGGTTAGGGTTCGTGTATGGGTTTGGGTTAGGGTTAGCATTAGGGTTGGCGTTTTTGTTAGGGTTCGGGTTAGGGTTAGAGTAAGGGTTCGTTTAGGGTTAGGTTTCGGGTTAGTGTTAGGGTTCGGGTTAGGGTGAGGGTTAGGGTTAGGGTTCGGGTTGGGGTTAGGGTTCGGGTTTGGGTTAGAGTTAGGGTTAGGGTTCGAGTTAGGTTTCGGTTTAGGTTTAGGTTTAGGTTTAGGCTTAGGGTTAGGGTTAGGGTTTGGGTTAGGGTTCGGTTTCAGGATAGCGTTAGGGTTAGGGTTACGGTTAGGTTTAGGTTCTTGTTAGTTTTAGGGTTAGGGTTAGTGTTAGGGTTCAGTTTCGTGTTAGGTTTTGGGCTCGGGATAGGGTTAGGGTTAGGGTTAGGGTACGGGTTCAGGTTCGGGTTAGGATAGGGTTAGGGTTAGGGTTAGGTTTAGGGTGAGGGTTCGGGATAGGGTTAAGGTTAGGGTTAGGGTTCGGTTTCGGGTAAGGGTTAGGGTTCGGGTTACGGTTCGGGTTAGGGTTAAGTTTAGGGTTAGGGTTAGGGTTCTTGTTAGGGTTAGGGTTAGGGTTAGGGGTCGGGTTCTGGTTAGGTTTAGGGTTAGGGTTCGGTTTACGGTTCAGATAGGTTTAGTGTTCGTGTTAGGGTTAGGGTTAGCATTATGGTTACGGTTAGGTTTAGGGTTAGGGTTAGGTTTCGAGTTAGGGTTAGTGTTAGGGTTAGGGTCGGGATCGGGTTAGGGTTAGGTTTAGGGTTAGGTTTAGGGTTAGGGTTCGGTTTGAGTTAGGGTTAGGGTGAGGGTTTGGTTAGGGTTAGGATTCGGGTTCGGTTTAGGGTTAGGGTTAGGTTTCGGTTCGGGTTAGGGTTAGGGTTAGGGTTAGGGTTCGGGTTCATGTTAGGGTTTGGGTTAGGTTTAGGGTTAGGGTTGGGGTAAGGTTTAGGGTTCGGGTAAGGGTTAGGGTGAGGGTTCGGTTTAGGGTTAGTGTTCAGGTTACTGTTAGGGTTCATGTTAGGGTGAGAGTAAGGGTTAGGGTTAGGGTTACGGTTGGGCTTAGGGTTCAGGTTCGCGTTAGGGTTAGGGTTAGGGTTCGGGTTAGGGTTCGGTTTAGGATAGAGTTAGGTTTAGGCTTAGGTTTAGGGTTCGGGTTCGGGTTAGTGTTCGGTTTCGGGATAGGGTTGGGGTTAGGGTTACGGTTAGGTTTAGGGTTCGGGTTAGCTTTAGATTTAGGATTAGGTTTAGGCTCAGGTTCGTGTTAGGGTTTTAGTTCGGGATAGGGTTAGGGTTAAGTTTAAGGTTAGGGTACGGGTTCGGATTATGGTTATAGTTATGGTTAGGGTTAGGGACAGGGTTAGGGATCTGGTTAGGTTAGGATTTGGGTTGGGGTTAGGGTTTGGGTTAGGGTTAGGGTTCGGGATAGGGTTAAGCTTAGGGTTAGGGTTCAGGTTCGTGTTAGGGTTAGTTTTAGGGTTAGAGTTATGTTCGGGTCATGTTCGGATAACGGTTAAGGTTAGGGGTAGGGTTAAGGTTAGGGTTAGGGTTAGAGTTAGGGTTCGGATTATGGTTACGGTTATGTTTAGGGTTCGGGTCGGGTTCCGGTAAGTGTTAGGGTTAGGGTTAGGGTTATGGTTAGGGTTAGTGTTAGGGTTCGGGTTAGGGTTAGGGTTCGGGTTCGGGTTAGGGTTAGGGTTAGGGTACGGGTTAGGGGTCGGATTAGGATTCGGGGTAGGGTTAGCATTAGGGTTAGGGTTAGGGTTAGTGTTAGGGTTAGGGTTAGGGTTCGGGTCGGGTTAGGGTTAGCTTTAGGGTTAGGGTAAGTGTTTGGGTTCGGGTTAGGGTTAGGGATAGGGTTAGGGTTAGGGTTAGTGTTCGGGTTAGGGTCAGGGTTGGCATTAGGATTAGGGTTAGGTTTAGGGTTAGGGTTAGTGTTAAGGTTATGGTTAGGGTTAGGTTTAGGGTTAGTTTTAGGGTTATGGTTAGATTTCGGGTTCGGGTTCGGGGTGGGTTCAAGTATGGTTAGGGCTATGGTTCGGGTTCAGTTTAGGGATAGGGTTAGGGTTAGGCTTAGGGTTAGGATTAGGGTTAGGGTTAGGTTTCAGGTTCGGTTTAGGGTTAGGTTTCAGGATAGGGTTAGTGTTAGGATTAGGGTTCGGGTTCGGGTGAGGGTGAGGGTTGTTAGGGTTAGGTTTAGGTTTAGGGTTAGAGTTTTGGTTAGGGCTATGTTTAGGGTTAGGTTTAGGTTTAGGGTTCGGTTCGGGTTCGGGTTTTGGTTATGGTTTGGTTTAGGGTTAGGGTTAGGGATGGGTTAGGGTTCTGGTTAGGGTTCGGTTTCGGGTTAGGGTTAGGTTTAGGGTTAGGTTTAGGGTTAGGTTTCGAGTTAGGGTTAGGGTTAGTTTTCGGTATCGGATTCGGGTTACTGTTAGGGTTAGGGTTAGGGTTATGGTTAGGCTTCGGATTAGGGTTAGGGATAGGTTTCGGGTTAGGGTTAGGTTTAGGTTTCGAGTCCGGGTTAGGGTTAGGGTTAGGTTTCGGGTTCTGGTTCGGGTTAGGGTTAGGGTTAGGATTAGGATTAGAATTAGGGTTCTGGTACAGGTCTGGGTTAGTGTTATGTTTCGGGTTAGGGTTAGGGTTAGGGTTAGAGTTCGGGTTCTGGTTTGTTTTATTGTTAGGGTTCGGGGTAGGGTTAGGTTTGGGGTTAGGGTTAACGTTAGGATTAGGGTTAGAGTTAGGGTCAGGGTTAGGGTTGGGGTTAGGGTTAGTGTTCGGATTCGGGATAGGGTTCAGGATAGGGTTAGTGTTAGACTTAGGATTAGGGTTGGGTAAGGGTTAGGTATAGGCTTGGGTTTAGGTTTAGGGTTTGTGTTTGTGTTAGGGTTCGGGTTCGGGTTCAGGTTCTGGTTAGGGTTAGGGTTAGGCTTCTAGTTCGGGTCAGGATTAGGGTTAGGTTTAGGTTAGGTTTAGGGTTCGAGTTCGGGTTAGGGTTAGGATTATGTTTAGGTTTAGGGTTCGGGTTACGGTTTGCGTTAGGGTTAGAGTTAGGGTTAGGGTTCTGATTCGGGTTCGGGTTAGGGTTAGGGTTAGGGTTCTGTTAAGGGTTCGGGTTAGGGTTCGGGTTCGGGTTAGGGTTAGTGTTATGGTTAGGGTTAGGTTCCGGGTTAGGGTTAGGGTTAGGGTTAGGATTAGGTTTAGGGTTAGGGTTAGCTGTAGGGTTCGGATTAGGGTTAGGGTTAGGGTTAGTGTTCGGGTTCTTGTTAGGGTTAGGGTGAGAGTTAGAGTTAGACTTCGTGTTCGTGTTGGAGTTATGGTTAGGGTTAGGTTAGGCTTAGGGGTTAGATTGAGGGGTTAGGGTTAGGGTTAGGGTTAGAATTAGGGTTAGGGTTAGGGTTCCGGGTCAGGTTTGGTTTCTGGTTAGGGTTACAATTAGCGTGAGTGTTAGGGTTACGGTTAGGGTTACGGTTAGGGGAAGGGTTAGCGGTCGCGTAGGAATTAGAATTAGGGTTAGGGTAAGGGTTAGGGTTCGGTTTCGGGTTATGCTTAGGTTTAGGGTTAGGGTTCGGGATACGGTTAGGGTTAGGATTACGGTTTGGGTTAGGTTGAGTGTTAGGGTTAGGGTTAGATTTAGGGTTACGGTTAGAGTTAGGGTTAGGTTTAGGGTTAGGGTTAGGGTTAGGATTAGGGTTAGGTTTTGGTTTAGGGTTAGCGTTAGGGTTCGGGTTCGGATTCAGGTTTGGGTTCGGGTTAGGGATAGGGATAGGGTTATGGGTTAGTGTTTGGTTTAGTGTTAGGTTTTGGGTTTGGTTTCGGGTTAGGGTTAGGAATCGGGTAAGTGTTAGGGTTAGGGTTAGTGTTAGGGTTAGGGTTAGGGTTAGGGTTAGGTTTATGGTTCGGGATCTGGTTAGGATTAGGGCTATGGTTAGGTTTAGGGTTAGGGTTCGGGTTGGAGTTAGGGTTAGGGTGAGTGTTTTGTTTAGGGCTAGGATTCGGGTTCGGGATCAGGTTCGGGTTAGGGTTAGGGTTAGGGTTCGGTTAGGGTTTGGGTTAGGGTTAGGGTTAGGGTTGGGGATAGGGTTAGGGTTCGGTTTAGGATTAGGTTTAGGGGTCGGGTTAGGGTTAGGGTTCGGGTTAGTGTTAGGGTTCGGGTCAGGGTGAGGGTTAGGGTTAGGGTTAGGGTTGGGGTTAGAGTTCGGTTTAGGGTTAGGGTTAGTGTTCGGGTTAGTGTTAGGTTTAGGTTTAGGTTTAGGCTTAGGGTTAGGGTGAGGGTTAGGTTTAGGGTTAGGGTCGGGGTTAGGGTTTGGGTTCGGGTTAGGGCTAGGGTTCGGGTTTGGGTTAGGGTTCGGTTTTGGGATAGGGTTAGGGTTAGGGTTACCGTTAGGTTTAGGATTCGGGGTATGTTTTGGTTAGGGTCAGGCTTAGGGTTCAGGTTCGTGTTAGGGTTTGGCTTCGGGATAGGGTTAGGGTTAGGGTTAGGGTACAGGTTCGGGTTATGGTTATGGTTAGGGTTAGGGTTTGGGACAGAGTTAGGGTTCGGGTTAAGTTAGGTTTTGGGTTAGGGTTAGGGTTAAGGTTAGGTTTCGGGCTAGGGTTAAGGTTAGGGTTAGGGTTCGGGTTCGGGTAAGGGTTAGGGTTCGGGTTACGGTTTGGGTTAGGTTTAGGTTTAGGGTTAGGGTTTGGGTTCTTGTTAAGTTTAGGGTTAGGGTTAGGGTTCGGGTTAGGGTTAGGGTTAGGTTTAGGATTTGGTTTATTGTTCGGGTTCAGGTTAGGGTTTCGGTTAGGGTTATGCTTAGAGTTAGGTTTCGGGTCGGGTTCGAATAAGGTTTCGGGTTAGGGATAGGGTTAAGGTTAGGGTTAGTGTTAGGGTTAGGGATAGTGTTAATGTTCGGGTTATGGTTATGGTTATGGTTAGGGTTCGGGTCGGGTTTGGGTAAGTGGTAGGGTTAGGGTTTGGGTTAGGGTTCGGGTTCGGGTTAGGGTTAGGATACGGGTTCGGTTTAGGTTTAGAGTTAAGATTAGGGATAAGGTTAGGGTTTGGTTTAGGGTTAGAGTTAGGGTTCGGTTTCGTGTTAGGGTTAGGGTTAGCATTATGGTTCGGGTTCGGGTTAGGGTTGGGGTTAGTGTTAGGGTTAGTGTTCGGTCAGGGTAACGGTTAGGGTTAGGTTTAGGGTTAGGTTTCGAGTTATGGTTAGAGTTTCGTTTACGGTTAGGGTTAGGTTTAGGGTTTGGGTTCGGGTTAGGGTTAGGTTTCGGTATCGGATTCGGGTTACGGTTATGGTTAGGGTTATGGCAATGGTTAGGGTTCAGATTAGGGTTAGTTATAGGTTTCGGGTTAGGGTTAGGTTTAGGTTTCGGGTTATGTTTAGGGTTAGGTTTAGGGTTAGGATTTGGGTTCGGGTTTGGGTTCGGGTTATGGTTAGGTTTAGGGTTAGGGTTAAGGTAGGGTTAGGGTTATCGTTAGGGTTAGGGTTTGGGTTCGGGTTAGGGTTAGGTTTAGGGTTTGGGTTAGGGTGAGATTTAGGGTTCGGGTTAGTGTTAGGGTTAGGGTTCGGGTTTGGGTTAGGGTTAGGGTTTAGTTTATAGTTCGGGTTCGGTTTAGTTTTAGTGTTAGGGTTCGGGTTAGGGTTAGGGTTCGGGTTAGGGTTAGGTTTCAGGTTAGGGTTAAGGTTAGGATTACTGTTAGAGTTAGGGTTAGGGTTAGGGTTAGGGTTTGGTTTAGGGTTAGGCTTAGGGTTCGGGTTCAATTTAGGATTCGGGTTAGGGATAGGGATAGGTTTAGGTTTAGTGTTTGGGTTAGTGTTAAGGTTCGGGTTCAGGTTCGGGTTAGGGTTAGGGATGGGGTTAGTGTTAGTGTTAGGGTTAGGGTTAGGTTTCGGGTTCGGGATCTGGTTAGGGTTAGGGTTAGGGTTAGGTTTAAGGTTAGGGTTCGGGTTGGAGTTAGGGTTAGGCTGAGGGTTCGGTTTAGGGTTAGGATTCGGGTTCGGGATCGAGTTCGGGTTAGTGTTAGGGTTAGGGTTCGGTTAGAGTTTGGGTTAGGGTTAGGGTTAAGGTTGGGGATAGGGTTAGGGTTCAGGTTAGGGTTAGGGTTAGGATTCGGTTTAGGGTTAGTGTTCGGGTTAGTGTTAGGGTTCGGGTCAGGGTGAGGGTTAGGGTTAGGGTTAGGGTTGGGGTTAGAATTCGTTTTAGAGTTAGGTTTAGGGTTAGTGTTCGGGTTCGGGTTCGGGTAAGGGTTAGGGTTCAGTTTAGGGTTCTGGTTACAGTTAGGTTTAGGTTTAGTGTTCAGGTTAACTTTCGGGTTAAGGTTAGGGTTATGATTAGGGTTCGGGTTGCGTTCGGGTAAGGGTTAGGGTTAGGGTTAGGGTTACGGTTAGGGATAGGGTTTGGTTTAGGGTTACGGTTAGGGTAAGGTTTCGTGTTAGGGTTATGGTTAGGGTTCGGTTTAGGGTTCGAGTTAGTGTTAGGGTTAGGGTTTGGCTTAGTGTTAGGGTTCGGGTTAGGGTTCGTTTAGGGTTAGGTTTAGGGTTAGGGTTCGGGTTAGGGTTAGTGTTAGGGTTAGGGTTTGGATTAGGATTAGGATTAGGGTTAGGGTTAGGGGTGGGGTTAGTGTTAGGGTTCGGATTAGGGTTAGGGTGATGTTTCGGGTTCGTGTTAGGGTTAGGGTTAGGATTATGGTTAGAATTAGGGTTCGTCTTTGGGTTAGGGTTTGGGTTAGGGTTAGGGTTATTGTTAGGGTTCAGGTTAGGTTTCGGGTTCAGGTTGGTGTTCGGTTTAGGGTTAGGGTTAGGGTTAGGGTTAGAGTTAGGGTTCGGGATAGGGTTAGGTTTAGGGTAGGTGTCAGAATAGGGTTAGGGTTAGCATTAGCGGTTGGGTTCGGGTTAGGCTAAGGGTTAGGGTTAGGTGTAGGGTTAGGAATAGGGTTTGTGTTAGGGTTAGGGTTCGGGTTCGTGTTAGGTTTAGGGTTAAGTTTCGGGTTAGAATTAGGGTTAGGGATAGGGTTAGGGATAGGGTTAGGGTTAGGGTTAGGTTTTGGGTTAGGGTTAGGGATAGGGTTAGGGTAAGGGTTAGGTTTCAGGTTAGGGTTAGGGTTAGGGTTAGGGTTAGGATTAGGGTTAGGGTTAAGATTAGCGTTAGGGTTAGGGTTAGGGTTAGGGTTAGGTTAGGGTTAGGGTACAGTTAGATTTAGGGTTAGGTTTAGGGTTAGGGTTAGGGTTAGGGTTACGGTTAGGGTTAGGTTTAGGGTTCGGGTTAGGGTTTCGGTTTGGGTTAGGGTTATTTTTAGGGTTAGGGTTCGGGTTCTTGTTAGGGTTAGGTTTAGGGTTAGGGGTCGTGTTCGTCTTAGGGTTAAGGTTAGGTTTCGGTTTCGGGTTCAGGTTAGTGTTAGGGTTCGGTTTAGGGTTCTTGTAAGGGTTAGTGTTAGGGTTAGTGTTAGGGTTAGGGTTAGGGGTAGGGTTAGGGGTAGGGTTAGGTTTCGGGTTCGTGTTAGGCTTAGTCTTAGGGTTAGGGTTAGGCTTAGGGTTCGGGTTAGGGTTACGGTTAGTGTTCGGGTTCCTTTTCGGATTATGGTTAGTGATAGGTTTAGGGTTAGGGCTAGGGTTTGGGTTACTGTTAGGGTTAGGTTTCGTTTTCGGGTTAGGGTTAGGGTTAGGGTTCGTGTTCGGGTTAGGGTTAGGGTTAGGGTTAGGTTTTGGGATCGAGGTAGGGTTAGGGTTAGGGTTCAGATTAGGGTTAGGGTTAGGTTTAGGGTTAGGGTTTGGATTAGTGTTATGGTTAGGGTTAGGGTTCGGGTCAGATTCAGGTAAGGAAGAGGGTTACTGGTAGGTTTAGGGTTCAGGTAATGGTTAGGGTTAAGTTTAGTGTTCGGGTCGGTTCCAGTAAGGGTTAGGGTTAGGGTTAGTGTTCACTTTCGGGTTAGGTTTTGGTTTACGATTGGGGTTAGGGTTAGGGTTCGGGTTAGGGTTAGGTTTAGGGTTTGGGTTTGGGTTCATGTTAGGGTTAGGTTTAGGGTTAGGATTAGGGTTAGGGTTTGGGTTAGTGTTAGGGTTAGGGTGAGGGTTCGGTTTAGGGTTAGGGTTAGGGTTAGGGTTCGTGTTAGGGTTACTGTTAGGTTTAGGGTTCGGGTTATGGTTAGTGTTAGGTTTAGAGTTCAGGTCGGTTTTGTGTAAGGCTTAGGGTTAGGGTTTGGTTTGGTTTCGGATTATGGTTAGGGTTAGGGTTAGGTTTAGGGTAAGGGTTAGGTTTTGGGTTCGGATCAGGATTAGGGTTAGGGTTAGTGTTAGGGTTAGGTTTTGGGTTAGGGTTTGGGCTAGATTTCGGGATCGGATTCGGGTTCGGGTTAGGGTAAGGGTTAGGTTTAGGTTGCGGGTTAGGGTTAAGTTTAGGGTTAGGGTTACGGTTCGGGTCGGGTTAGGGTTTGGGTTAGGGTTAGGGTTAGGGTTAGGGTTAGGATTAGGGTTCGTGTCGGGTTCGGGTAATGGTTAGGGTTAGGGGTAGTGTTAGGGTTAGGGTTAGGGCTCGCGTTCAGATTAGGGTTATGGCTCGGGTTATGATAAGGGTGAGGGTTATGGTTCTGGTCGGGTTCGGGTAAGGGATAGGGTTAGGGTTAGGGTTCGGTTTCGGGTTATGGTTAAGGTTAGGGTTAGGGATCGGATTAGGATTAGGGTTAGGGTTAGGGTTCGGATTCGGGTTCGGGTTATGGTTAGGTTTAGGGTTAGGGTTAAGGATGGGTTAGGGTTCAGGTTAGGGTTCGGGTTCAGGTTCGGTTTCGGGTTAGGGTTAGGTTTAGGGTTATTTTTAGGGTTAGGGTTCCGTTTCGGGTTAGGGTTCTGTTTGGTTTAAGGTTAGGTTTAGGGTTATGGTTAGAGTTAGGGTTTGAGTTAGAGTTAGGGTTAGGGTTCGGGTTTGGGTTAGGGTTAGGTTTAGGGTAAGGGTTAGGGTGAGGGTTAGGATTAGGTTTCGGGTTAGGGTAGGGTTCGGGTTAGGGTTAGGGTTAGGTTTAGGGTTTGGGTTAGGGTTAGGGTTTGGGTTCGGGTTCGGGTAGGTTTAGGGTTCATGTTAGGTTTAGTGTAAGGGTTAGGGTTAGGGTTAGGGTTAACTTTAGGTTTAGGGTTCGGGTTAGGGTTAGGTTTAGGGTTAGGGTTAGGGTTCGGGTTCAGGTTCGGGTTTAGTTTAGGGTTTGGGTTAGGGTTCATTTTAGGGTTCTGGTTAGGGTTAGGGTTAGGTTTAGGTTTTGGGTTAACTTTCGGGTTATCGTTATGGTTATGATTAGGGTTCGGGTCGGGTTCGGGTAAGTGTTAGGGTTAGGGTTAGGGTTAGGGTTCGGTTTAGGGTTAGGGTTCGGTTTAGGGTTCTAGTTAGGGTTAGGGTTAGGGTTCGGGTTAGAGTTAGAGTTCGGGTTAGTGTTAGTTTTAGGGTTAGTGTTAGGGTTAGGGTTCGGGTTAGGGTTAGTGTTAGGGTTAGGGTTTGGATTAGGGTTAGTGTTAGGGTTAGAGGTAGGTTTAGGGTTAGGATTTGGATTAGGTTTAGGGTTAGGGTTCGGGTTCGTGTTAGGGTTAGGGTTAGGATTATGGTTAGAATTCGGGTTCGTGTTTGGGTTAGGGTTTGGGTTAGGTTTAGGGTTCTTGTTAGGGTTCAGGTTACGTTTCGGGTTCAGGTTCGTGTTAGGTTTAGGGTTAGGTTTAGGGTTAGGGTTTGGGTTAGGTTTACGGTTCGGGTTAGGTTTTTTTTTTAGGGTTCGGGTTAGTGTTCCTGTTAGGGTTAGTGTTAGGTTTAGGGGTCAGGTTCATGTTACGTTTATGGATAGGGTTCGGGTTAGGGTTAGGGTTAGGGTTCGGGTTTGGGTTAGGCTTAAGGTTCGGGTTAGGGTTTTTTTAGGGTTAGGGTTAGTGTTCTTGTTAGGTTTAGGGTTAGAGTTAGGGGTCAGGTTCGTGTTACATTTATGGTTAGGGTTCGGGTTCGGGTTCAGGTTAGGGTTAGGGTTCGGTTTAGGGTTTGGGTTAGGGTTAGGGTTAAGATTATGGTTATGGTTAGGGTTAGGGTTAGGGTTCGGGTTAGGGGTAGGGTTAGGTTTCGGGTTCGTGTTAGGCTTAGTCTTAGGGTTAGGGTTAGGCTTAGGGTTCGGGGTAGGGTTACGGTTAGTGTTCGGGTTCCGGTTCGGATTAGGGTTAGGGATAGGGTTAGGGTTATGGTTAGGGTTAGGGTTCGGGTTCGGGTTAAGGTTAGGGTTAGGGTTCGGGTTCGGGTTCGGGTTAGGTTTAGGGTTAGGTTTCGGGATCGGGGTAGGGTTAGGGTTAGGGTTCGGGTTAGGGTTAGGGTTAGGTTTAGGGTTAGGGTTAGTGTTAGGGTTTGGATTAGTGTTAGGTTTAGGGTTAGGGGTCGGGTCGGATTCCGGGAAGGGTGAGGGTTAGTGGTTGGTTGTCGATTCGGGTTATGTCAGGTTATGGTTAGGGTTAGTTTTAGTGTTCGGGTCGGGTTCCAGTAAGGGTTAGGGTTAGGGTTAGGGTTCGGTTTCGGGTTAGGGTTAGGGTTAGTATTAGGTTTAGGGTTAGGGTTCGGGTTAGGGTTAGGTTTAGGGTTCTGGTTCGGGTTAGGGTTAGGGTTAGGTTTAGGGTTAGGGTTAGGGTTAGGGTTAGGGTTTGGGTGAGTGTTAGGGTTAGGGTTAGGGTTCGGTTTAGGGTTAGGTTTAGGGTTACGGTTCGTGTAAGTGTTACTGTTAGGTTTAGGGTTCGGGTTATGGTTAGTGTTATGTTTAGGATTCGGGTCGGGTTCGGGTAAGGGTTAGGGTTAGGGTTATGTTTAGGGTAAGGGTTAGGTTTTGGGTTCGGATTAGGATTAGGGTTAGAGTTAGGGTTAGAGTTAGGGTTAGGGTTCCGGTCAGGTTTTGGGTTAGATTTCGGGTTCGGGTTAGGGTTTGGGTTAGGGTTAGGGTTAGGGTTCGGGATCGGGTTAGGGTTTGGGTTAGGGTAAGGGTTAGGTTTAGGTTTCGGGTTAGGGTTAGGGTTCGGGTTAGGGTTAGGGTTAGGTTTAGGTTTCGGGTTAGGTTTAGGTTTAGGGTTAGGGTTAGTGTTAGGGTTAGGGTTAGGGTTTTGTTTAGGGTTAGGGTTAGGATTAGGGTTCGGGTCTGGTTTGGGTAAGGGTTAGGGTTAGGGGTAGTGTTAGGGTTAGGGTTAGGGTTGGGGTTCGGGTTAGGGATTGGGTTCGGGTTATGATTAGGGTTAGGGTTATGGTTCGGGTCTGGTTCGGGTAAGGATTAGAGTTAGGGATAGGGTTCGGTTACAGGTTCAGGTATGGTTCTGCTTTGGTTTAGTGTTAGGGTTAGGGTTCAGGTTATGTTTAGGTTCAGGGTTAGGGTTTCGGTTCGAGTTAGGGTTCGGGTTAGGGTTAGGGTTAGGGTTAGGTTTAGGCTACGGTTAAGGTACGGTTTTGGGTTCGGTTTAGGGTTAGGATTAGGGTTAGGGTTCGGGAAAGGTTTCGGGTCAGGGTTGGGGTTAGGGTTAGGGTTGTTTTAGAGTTAGGGTTAGGATTCGGGTTAGAATTAGGGTTCGTTTCACATTCGGGTAGGGTTATGTTTAGGGTTCCAGTTCGTGTTAGGGTTAGGGTTAGGTTTTGGGTTAGGGTTATGGTTAGGGTTCGAGTTTGGGTTGGGGTTAGGGTTCGGGTTAGGTTTACGGATCGGATTAGGGTTTGGGTTAGAGTTAGGTTTAGGGTTTGGGTTAGGGTTAGGGTTAGGGTTCAGGTAAGGGTTCAGGTTCAGGTTCGGGTTTGGTTTAGGGTTAGGGTAGGGTTAGGGTTAGGGTTTGGATAGGGGTTATGGTTAGGGTTCGAGTTCGGGTTAGGGTTAGGGTTCGGGTTAGAATTAGGGTTCGGGTTCGGGATCGGGATAGGGTTAGGGTTAGGGTTCGGGTTCGGGTCAGGGTTAGGGTTAGTGTTTGGTTTCGGTTTAGGGTTCCGGTTAGGTTTAGGTTTATGGTTAGGGTTAGGGTTATGGTTCGGGTTAGGGTTTGGGTTAGGGTTTGGGTTCGGGTTCAGGTTACGGTTAGGGTTCGTGTTAGGTTTAGGATTAGGGTAAGGGTTAGGGTTCAGGTTAGGGTTCGGGTTCAGGTTCGTGTTCGTTTTAGGGTTAGGGTTAGTGTTAGGGTTAGGTTTAGGGTTTGGGTTAGGGTTATGGTTAGGGTTTGAGTTCGGGTTAGGTTTAGGGTTCAGGTTAAGTTTAGGGTTAGGGTTCGGTTTAGGGTTAGGGTTAGGTTTAGGGTTAGGTTTCGGGTTCGGGTTCAGGTCTGGGTTAGGGTTCGGGTTAGTGTTAGGGTTAGGGTTAGGGTTAGGGTTAGGGTTCAGGTTAGGTTTCGGGTTCAGGTTAGGGTTCGGTTTAGGGTTAGGGTTAGGGTTTGGGTTCAGGTTTGGATCATGGTTAGGGTTAGTGTTAGGTTTCGGATTAGGGTTCCGGTTAGGTTTAGGTTTATGGTTAGGGTGAGGGTTCTGGTTCGGTTTAGGGTTTGGGTTAGGGTTTGGGTTCGGGTTTGGGTTCGGTTAGGGTTCGTGTTTGGTTTAGGATTAGGGTAAGTGTTAGGGTTCAGGTTAGGGTTCGGGTTCAGGTTCGTGTTCGTTTTAGGGTTAGGGTTAGTGTTAGGGTTAGGTTTAGGGTTTGGGTTAGGGTTATGGTTAGGGTTTGAGTTCGGGTTAGGTTTAGGGTTCGGGTTAAGGTTGGGGTTAGGGTTCGGGTTAGGGTTAGGGTTAGGTTTAGGGTTAGGTTTCGGGTTCGGGTTTTTGTCAGGGTTAGGGTTCTGGTTAGGGTTAGGGTTAGGGTTAGGGTTAGGGTTCAGGTTAGGTTTCGGGTTCAGGTTAGGGTTCGGTTTAGGGTTAGGGTTAGGGTTAGGGTTAGGGTTCGGGTTGAAGTTAGGGTTAGTTTTTTGATTCGGGTTAGTGTTAGGTTTAGGGTTAGGGTTCGGGTTCAGGTTTGGGTTCGGTTTAGGTTTAGGGTTAGGGGTAGGGTTTGGGTTAGGGTTATAGTTAGAGTTCGAGTTCGGGTTAGGATTAGGGTTCGGTTTAGGGTTAGGGTTGATGTTAGGGTTAGTGGTAGGGTTCTGGTTAGGTTTAGGGTAAGGGTTAGAGTTCGGATTAGGGTTAGGGTTAGGGATAGGTTTAGGGTTAGGGTTCGGGTTAGGTTTAGGGTTCTGGTTATATTTAGGATTAGTTTAGGGTTCGGTTTGGGTTCGGGTTAGGGTTAGGGTTAGGGTTCGTGTTAGGGTTAGGGATAGGGTTAGGTTTACGGTTCGGGTTAGGGTTAGGTTTCGGGTTATTATTAGGTTACGGGTTCAGGTTCGGGTTAGGGTTAGGGTTAGGGTTCGGGTTAGGGTTAGGGTTTGGGTTAGACGAAAGAAATTAAAGGCATAAAAATAGGAAAAGAAGAACTTAAATTATCACTATTTGCAGATGATATGATTCTATACCTAGCAGACCCAAAAGGGTCTACAAAGAAGCTATTAGAACTAATAAATGAATTCAGCAAAGTGGCAGGATATAAGATCAACACCCATAAATCCAAGGCATTCCTGTATATCAGCGACAAATCCTCTGAAACGGAAATGAGGACAACTAATCCATTCACAATATCCCCCCCAAAAATGAAATACTTGGGAATCAATCTAACAAAAGAGGTGAAAGATCTATACAATGAAAATTACAGAACCCTAAAGAAAGACATATAAGAAGACCTTAGAAGATGGAAAAATATACCCTGCTCATGGATAGGCAGAACCAACATCATCAAGATGGCGATATTACCAAAAGTTCTCTATAACTTCAATGCAATGCCAGTCAAAATCCCAGCAGCATTTCTTGTAGAAATAGATAAAAGAATCATGAAATTCATATGGAATAATAAAAGACCCAGAATAGCAAAAACAATGCTAAGCAGGAAGTGTGAATCAGGCGGTATAGCGATACCAGACCTC
The DNA here is from genome assembly GCF_045843805.1 of Urocitellus parryii. Classification (NCBI taxonomy): domain Eukaryota; kingdom Metazoa; phylum Chordata; class Mammalia; order Rodentia; family Sciuridae; genus Urocitellus; species Urocitellus parryii. Next base: position 60,440 of record NW_027552732.1, on the reverse strand, counting down.
AAACTATACTACAGAGCAATAGTAACAAAAACAGCATGGTACTGGTACCAAAACAGGCGGGTGGACCAATGGTACAGAATAGAGGACACAGTAACCAATCCACAAAACTACAACTATCTTATATTTGATAAAGGAGCTAAAAGCATGCAATGGAGGAAGGATAGCATCTTCAACAAATGGTGCTGGGAAAACTGGAAATCCATTTGCATCAAAATGAATCTGAATCCCTATCTCTTGCCATGCACAAAAGTTAACTCAAAATGGATCAAGGAGCTTGATATTAAATCAGAGACACGGCATCTGATAGAAGAAAATGTTGGTTATGATCTACATACTGTGGGATCGGGCTCCAAATTCCTCAATAGGACACCATAGCGCAAGAGTTAATAACTAGAATCAACAAATGGGACTTACTCAAACTAAAAAGTTTTTTCTCAGCAAAAGAAACAATAAGAGAGATAAACAGGGAGCCTACATCCTGGGAACAAATCTTTACTCCACACACTTCAGATAGAGCCCTAATAACCAGAATATACAAAGAACTCAAAAAATTAGACAATAAGATAACAAATAACCCAATCAATAAATGGGCCAAGGAACTGAACAGACACTTCTCAGAGGAGGACATACAATCAATCAATAAGTACATGAAAAAATGCTCACCATCGCTAGCAGTCAGAGAAATGCAAATCAAAACTACCCTAAGATACCATCTCACTCCAGTAAGATTGGCAGCCATTAGAAAGTCAAACAACAATAAGTGCTGGAGAGGATGCAGGGAAAAGGGCACTCTTGTTCATTGCTGGTGGGACTGCAAATTGGTGCAGCCAATTTGGAAAGCAGTATGGAGATTTCTTGGAAAGCTGGGAATGGAACCACCATTTGACCCAGCTATTCCCCTTCTCGGTCTATTCCCTAAAGCCCTAATAAGAGCATGCTACAGGGACACTGCTACATCGATGTTCATAGCAGCACAATTCACGATAGCAAGATTGTGGAATCAGCCTAGATGCCCTTCAATAGATGAATGGATAAAAAAATGTGGCATTTATACACAATGGAGTATTACTCTGCATTAAAAAATGACAAAATCATAGAATTTGGAGGGAAATGGATGGCATTAGAGCAGATTATGCTAAGTGAAGCTAGTCAATCTTTTAAAAACAAATACCAAATGACCCCTTTGATATAAGGGGAGTAAACAAGGACATGGTAGGGACGAAGAGCTTGAGAAGAAGATTTACATTAAACAGGGATGAGAGGTGGGAGGGAAAGGGAGTGAGAAGGGAAATTGCATGGAAATGGAAGGCGATCCTCAGGGTTATACAAAATGACATATAAGAGGAAAGGAGGGGTAAGACAAGATAATACAAATGGAAGAAATGATTTATAGTAGAAGGGGTAGAGAGAGAAAAGGGGAGGGGAGGGGAGGGGAGGGTGGATAGTAGAGAATAGGACAGACAGCAGAATACATCAGACACTAGAAAGGCAATTTGTCAATCAATGGAAGGGTAAATGATGTGATACAGCAATCTGTATACGGGCTAAAATTGGGAGTTCATAACCCACTTGAATCAAACTGTGAAATATGATGTATTAAGAACTATGTAATGTTTTGAATGACCAACAATAAAAAAAAGAAAAAAAAGCTTTTTAGCTTGAATCCATCCTATTTATTGATTCTTGATATTAATTCTTATGCTATAGGAGTTAGGGTTCGGTTTAGGGTTAGGGTTAGGGTTAGGGTTCGGGGTAGGGTTAGGGTTACATTTCGGGTTCGTGTTAGGGTTCAGTTTAGGGTTAGGGTTAGGGTTAGGGTTATTGTTAGGTTTCGGGTTAGGTTTAGGTTTAGGATTCAGGTTCGGGTTCGGGATAGGGTTAGGGTTACGGTTAGGGTTGTGGTTAGGGTTAGGGTTAGTGTTAGGGTTAGGGATCGAAGTTGGGTTAGAGTTAGGGTTAGGGTTAGGGTTATGGGTAGGGTTAGGGTTCGGGTTCTGGTTCGGGTTCGGGTTCGGGTTAGGGTTCGGGTTTGGGTTAGGGTTAGGTTTAGATTTAGTGTTAGGGTTAGGGTTAGGGTTAGGGTTATGTTTCGGGTTCGGGTTCGGGTTAGGGTTAGGGTTAGGGTTACGGTTAGGGTTAGGGTTAGGGGTAGGGTTAGTGTTAGGGTTCGGGTTCTGATTCGGGTTAGGGTTAGGGGTAGGCTTAGGGTTAGGTTTCGGTTTAGGGTTTGGGTTAAGGTTAGGGTTTGGGTTCAAGTTAGGGTTAGGTTTACGGTTAAGGTTAGGGTTAGGGTTAGGGTTAGGGTTAGGTTTAGGGATAGGGTTAGGGTTAGGGTTAGGGTTCGGGATAGGGTTAGGGTTCGGTTTCGGGTTAGGGTTAGGGTTCGGGTTAGGGTTAGGGTTAGGGTTTGGGTTAGGGTTAGGGTAGGGTTAGGGTTAGGGTTAGGGATACAGTTAGGGATAGGGTTAGGGTTAGGGTTCGGGTTAAGGTTAGGGTTAGGGTTCGGGTTCGTATTAGGGTTCGGTTCAGGGTTAGGGTTAGTGTTAGGGTTAGGGTTCAGGTTCGGATTCGGGTGAGGGTAAGGGTTAGGGTTCGGATTAGGATTAGGGTTAGGGTTTGGGTTAGAGTTAGAGTAACGGTTAGGGGTCAGAGTTAGGGCGTAGGGTTAGGGTTAGGGTTAGTGTTAGGGTTAGGGTTAGAGTTATGGTTAGTGTTCGGATTAGGGTTAGGGTTAGGGTTAGGGTTAGGGTTCGGATTAGGGTTAGAGTTAGGGTTAGGGTTAGGTTTAGGGTTCTGGTTAGGGTTAGGTTTAGGATTAGGGTTAGGTTTAGGGTTCTGGTTAGGGTTACGTTTAGGATTAGGTTAAGAGTTAGGTTTAGGGTTAGGGTTAGGGTAATGGTTAGGGATCGGATTAGGGTTAGGATTCTGGTGAGGTCTTGG